>NW_027187419.1:87560091-87596771 GCF_028583685.1 Petaurus breviceps papuanus | reverse complement strand
CTCTCTCTCTCTCTCTCTCTCTCTCTCTCTCTCTCTCTCTCTCTATCGTTTTTCTCTTCACCCCTCTGGCTCTTTATGCCCTCATCTCAGAGTTCCAGGGAAAATAGATCAAATATAAATTTGGCTTATGTCTAGCATTTCCCTCAATATACAATGTAGATCTATCTAGTCAACATATATAGAACAGCTATTTATTCCCTCTACACAAAAGAAAAGCTAAAAACACAAAAGAATCAAAAGTGGTATATTGACAAAAACCTCAAAGAACAGTAATCCATAACTCCTTTTATGGTCTCACAGGAGGTTAATATTTAAAATATTAAAAACCCAGGACATTTAGTGAAACTATTGAATAGTCATTCCACCTTCACCTTGGCTCTGCAGTTGACACTTAAAGGACATAGGAACTTCCAGTGTCCCAAGGTGGAAAGCCCCTCCCAGGAGTGCTGTTTGGTCACTTCTACTCAAGGAAATACACAGAGCAGAAGAAACATCTGAGGAGGTGACCAAAGGATCACTGCTCAATGCCACTCATGTTCTGTGAGCTAATCCCCTGCTAATGAATGGAAAGGGGAACTTGTACAAACAGGAGATTAAGACAGGCCCATTTAAAGCTGTCATGTAAAACTTTGGAGGGTCCCTGATATGCTCAAGAAGTTTGAAAAGGTTAACTCTGTCCTGGCTTCCATTTTGATACTAGAGTTTTCTCCATTCTTGGGAACTGTTAGCTATCTCTATAAAGCACAGACATTTGGAGAATCTCTAGCCATTTGTCCACATGTAGTTGATCTATGCAAATCTAATTTAATTTCTCTTCAATTTTTAAAATTTCTTTTAACATTGAGATGTGCCCAAAACAAGCACAGACATCAGAATTGAATGTAAAGAATGGAGTGCAAGAAGTGGGATATTTTCAGGCATAGGAAAAAATTTTCCCCCTAATTTCTAAATATCAATCCTCAACCAATTTTGTCACCACTAAAAATTATTTAAATAATAATTTCTCAAAGAGAAAAATTTTAGATAGGTCTAATTTCTTTCTTTCTTTCTTTGTTTCTTCCTTCCTTCCTTCCTTCCTTTCTTTCTTTCTTTCTTTCTTTCTTCCTTTTGCTTTTTGGAGGGGGAAAGGCAGGGCAATTGGGGTTAAGTGACTTGCCCAAGGTCACATGGCTAGTTTTGTGTTAAGTGTCTGAGGCCGGATTTGAACTCAGGTCCTGCTGACTCTAGGGCCAGTGCTCTATTCACTGTGTCACCTAGCTTCCCCTAGGCCTAATTTCAATATCCTTTGGAACCAAACAGATCTCTCCAGGAATGTTTATAGTCAATAATGCAGAACACAAAGAACCCTGGAATAGAAATGAAAGGGCCTGGATTCTAGGGTAATATCTCTCAGTTGGAGGGATGTGGGCTGATAAGATACAAATTAGGAAAATAATGAAAGTTTGGAGGCAGCTTTCCTGGGAAAGAGAAACAAGGGTCTGACTTGGGAGTCTAAGAACTATAAACTAAAGGACTGGCTGAGTAAGAGTCAATATTCTTCTGAAGTACTAAAATTCAAGAATTTAAAACTGAACTATGAATCTTAGTTACAGGAAATTCAAGTTGGGATATTTGTACTGAATCAAGAAATAAGATTTAGCGAGCATAGGTGACCTCTTTGCATCAACCTGCTCCCTTGTATCAAGGGAATGTGAAAATTTCACATCCATCACACTATGATATGCTTGCCCTAGAGGACAAGATAGGGCAAGCATATCAGAGTCAGGGGCCTTAAAACAGCCTGAAAACCACATGTGACCCTCTAGGTCCTCAAGTATGGCCCTTTGACTGAATCTAAACTTGACAAAATCCCCTTAATAAAAAGATTTGCTTTATAAAACTTAGACATAGTCAAAAGGCCACACTCAAAGACCTAGAAGTCCACAGGTTCCCCATTCCTGATAGACTCTTCCTTCTACTGTTGCTTCAAAGGATATGCAAGAAACTTGGGAGTTGATGAAATCCTTATCATGTTAGATCTTTAAACCTTGGGGACTATATGATCACTTGTCAGACCATTTTAGAGGGGATTTCTGCTAAGGTATGGACTGGACCTTTAAGGCTCCTTCCATCTCTGAGATCCTATGATTCTAGAATTCTAAATCATTTAATAAGGACAGCTAGCTGGTACTGCTGATCCAGTGCCAGGCCTGTAATCAGGAAGATTCATCTTTGTGAGTTCAAACCAGGCCTCAGATACTTATTAGTTCTGTGACCCTGGCAAATCACTTAACCCTGTTTGCCTCAGTTTCTGCAAAATGAGCTAGAGAAGGAAATGGCAAACCACTCCAGTATTTCTGCCACGAAAACTCCAAATGGAGTGACAGAGTCAGACATGACTGAAAATGACTAAACAATAAAATCATTTAATCTCATCAAATTTCAGTTTTCATCTCTGTAAAAAGGAGAATTGTAAGACCCATCCTGCCTACACTAGAGTTTTTGTGAGGATTATATGTAATGATGAAAGTGACAACTCTGCACAGGAATACCAGACCTAATATCTCTTCTTGGCCTTACACACTGTTAGGTGACAGGGTATTACAGGGACAATAAATTCCATAGGAGCAATATTATAAAAGTTACAAATGGAAATCTGCCAAGAAACATGACTAAGGACTTACAACTTCAGTTATATTTACAAATTTGGTTATAACTTATTTTGCTATTGCAAGACAATGATGAGTAGAGTCTTATATGAGGAATGCTTATAAACTGTAAAATGTTCTATAAATATGTTATTATTTAATGCTTGGTTTGGGAATTTGCCTGCAATGCATATATATATATAATTTCAATAGAAAAAAAACTCCATATTCTAGAGGCTAACATTTTAAAGAATTTCAAGAACAGCAAAATCTGCACAGACAGTAACATACTTCTTGTAGGTAGATAAATCTCTTCAATTAGTTGTGAAATTACAAGATTTTGGGGAGAGATAATAGCAGTTATTGGCTTTGTGGCTCCAGCATATGCCAAGTGGATCATAGCAAATATTTAAAAACGATGTGTTGAATTCCGTTAAAGAAACTTATTAAGTTTCCATTGCACTGAAAAAATAGTCTAGGTTCTGGGTGAGATGCAAAATTTAGATAGGACAGTCTCAAGATTTTTGTAACTTACAGTTTAGTAGAGGGATATGACATATGTAGAAATAACTAGAATTTAAAATAAAATATGTTAGAGTGTAAGATGGTGAAAAATGCTGCTTGACAACTGAGAAACGGAAGGTCATTACTAACTGGGAAAATTGGAATCAATCATAAATTTCTGCTTGAACAAAAATACATTTATTTTTTAAAAGAAGCTATTCCACGGTCACATTATCAGGCTTACGAGCCTGGCACAACTCACTTCTCAGAGGGACCTTGATGTAGCCCACAGCTAGAAAATCTAACTCCCCCTATATAGGTGATCTTAAGCACCAAGAATTTATTTGAAGAAATATAATAAAGGAAAAATAAAAGCTTAAATACAGGAATGGCTGCAGAAAGGGCTATTGAGAAGACTGTTTCATTTCAAGGGAAGAGAATTCATAAACATTGAGTCCTTTTTTTCCTCATATTGTGCCTACTTCTCTGTGTAGAGACTATTGACCACAAGAGGGATCACTCATGTATGGTCAGGATCCTGAATGCCATGTGGGAACATGCACTAACAAAGGACATGGACTCTGAATTGAATTGCAAATAAGTTATGGGACAAATATGTTCCTTCTTGAAGGAAGAAATATTTGAGCTAGACTTTAAAGGGCAAAAGTTCAGTGTTTTCTGTACAGATGCATAAATTTAGCTTATAGCTCTGGCTCTCACTGAATGGCCAATAAGAGCCCCCAAACCTCTATGGTTCTTTATTTATTTTTGATGGCTTAGAATCTTAGAATGAGTGTAAATAGCAATTATTTTCTGTTCTGGCCAGAAACTCTAAGGTCTTATCCCCACCCTACCCCAAATTGATAGTTTTGTGATGATAAATCGGGCCATCTTTTGCTTCAGTCCTTACCTAGTTCTTAGTTACTAAATGGGTGTTGCCTCAGACAAACTGAGACCTGAGAAAGATCTAATTGAGAAAGGCCACAATCACCCACTGCATCCCAGGCTATCACTAGCCATCTTGACTTTTGTCCTACCACTCATTGTACTTTGATGACTTTGGAGAAGAGAGTGAGGCTGATGACTTTACACAGCTCTGGCTCACTTAAATCCAATTCACTTGCAAGTCAAGACATCACCCTAACAATGTCATTGGTCCTCTTCAAGAATGAAGGACAAACAACTTATAACACAATTTACCTTTAAAAATCACTTAAAAAGGACACACCTAGTTCTTCATTCACTGTAATATGTACCTAAAAATTGTTGGCACTCTATTAGCATGGAGAATAAAATTGTATAAAGGTCATTATATGCTTGATGAAAAATGAGCACTAGATGGCACCATATCAATGGCCTTTTATTCTCACCTTTTGATACCTTATGAAAGATTTTAAATCCTTTAGACATTTCTTTTGTAAAATGTTACTAGTTGTATAAACTGATTATTCCTCCCATTATCAGTCTTTAAGGCTAATTACCACTGTCTTAGATAAATACCCTAAACATATAATCTCTATTCCTGATTTAAGAATAATCAATATTATACTCAGTATAAATGGCTACATACTGCTAAGCACACCTAACTGATCTTTTCTGCCAATTGGTCATGTATGATTACACTAAGTAAACGATAGTCAAACTGTTCTATCTTTCAAGTTAATTCAGTCTTTTTTAAAAATTTCAATTACATGTTAAGACAATTTTTAAAGTGTTTTTTAAAAATTTTGTGTTCCTAATTCTATCACTCCCTCCTTCCTTGAGGTGGTAAGCAATCTGATATAGATTATACATATCAATCATGTAAAACATTTCTGTATCAATCATTTTGTACAAATTAAATACCTACTATGAGCCAGATAAAAATTCCGGCTTACATTAATTTGTCTGAATTTTACAGTGAACGTTATATTAAGGCAAGAGAAAATACTACATTTATTATTGGGTTTACACTGTCAAGGTAAGATAATAAATGATAGCAAGGCAAAAACAGGAAGAAAAACTCACACCCTAATCTCCAAATCTTTTCTTAATGTCTATGTCCTCACATGAGCAGCCCAATAATTGCTATTTAGTCAGTAAGATTCAATTACATTTTCCACATTTTGGGAAACCAGGAATATATTTTCCCATTACTTAAGAACTTGGACTTTTTAAATTGATTTTATGACAATGCTCCTGAAAATTTCTGAATTTGTGTTTCTTTACATGAATGTATTGTGACTGCATACCATTTTTCTAAGGACAATTAACTGTTCCCTGAATTTAGTTGAGCTAAGGAATCATTTTGACAACTTTTTTTTAACAAAGACTCTTTGTTTATTTCTACTAAATTCAAAACCCAGGAAGTACCCACCACAAGTATCAAATGGAAAAGCTATTAAGAGAAAATAATGCTCCTGGTAATCCCTCAAATTTGGTCATTCTCTGATGTGGAGTTATATGAAGTACAGAAGAAATTATAGTATATGAACCATAAACTTTTCTTCTAAGACAGGGTGGTGCACTGAAAAGGAAGCAGGAGGCCTGGGTTCTAGTCCCTGCTATACCACTAACCCAGTGCCAAATTATATATTATATATATATGTATATATATATATATATATAATGAAAACATTGATACTTGTCTAATAATAGATCACATTTGTATTACACCTTAAGGTTTCTGAAGTGCATTATATACATTATCCCATTTGATCTCTACCTACCTCAGAGGATTGCTATGAGTGCTCAGTTGGATGGTATACATAATTTTTTTAAACTAGATTTTTTATTTCATTAATATAAGGAATTCTCAATGAAAAACTCCTGTCACCAATGCAAGTTATCAACTGTTCTGCAAATGTATCTTAGAAAGTCATTTGGGTCAATGAGAAATTAAACTTGCCAGGATCACACAGCCTCCATGTGTCAGATATTGGACTTGAACCCTGGTCTTCTGGATTCTGAGGACAGTGCTTTAGACCCTACACCATATTGCCTCTTTCACAAAAACAATACGTCAGAGATCCATGCAATAAAATGCATGCGAGCCCTCAGAATATTACAAAGGGCTACTATGGAGGTAAGGTATCATCATCATCATCATCATCATCTTCATTTTATACTAATGCAAGTAATATTGATTGCTCAACAAGAAAAGACTGGAGACAGAGTAGATGAATTTTCATTATTTTTGGTATTCCAAATGGATACTCTTTAAATGAAGGGGAAAAATATATTCATTTTAAATACCTGGCTTAGAGGAGGTGTAAATGCTATTTTAAGTTGGGTACTGAACTATAGTCAGAAAAGTGTTTTATCAATTAAGACTGAAAGTAAAATTAATAGAAGTTTTAATGGAATACAAATAACCTTGGAAGTCCCAGCTGGAAAATACACGCATGATAATCTTCAATCACTTGCCAATAAAGTAATAAGTTTTACATCAAATAGATTGCAAGTGGCATAAGCCAGAGTAGCTACAGTGGAAACAACTTCATATTGGAAGAGTGCATTTATCTATAATTGGTTAAGGAACATTAAGAAGAAATGAATTTCCTAGATATTCCCTTATAATGATGCCCTTATGTTTTGAGACTCTACTCAATACCTTTTTCTTTTCTGAAAAGTAAGTGGCTTATTATCACAATAAAATATTATTATAATTTTTTGCTTTTTGGGGGGCAATTGGGGTTAAGTAACTTGCCCAAGGTCACATGACTAGTATTTTTTTCGTGTGTGTTAAGTGTCTGAGGCCAAATCCAAACTCAGGTCCTCCTGACTCTGGGGCCGGCACTCTACTCACTGCGCCATCTAGCCGCCCTGATAAAAATATTATTTAACATAAGATAACATGGCAACATAATATAGCATGTTTCCTATATATTAACCAAGGCCTAACTAAAGCTCTAGCTTGTTCAGTTGACCAGATGAATTAAACAAGTAACAAATCACCAGTTCCTCCTGAGAACAAGAAAAACAGATTTGATTCAAATAAAAAATAATTTAAGAGCTTACTTCATGCAAGGCATTAGACATTGATTTTGATGTTTCTATTCTAATGGAGCTTAGAATTCAAACAAGGACCACAATTTTAGTTTTCTATCTGGATTGCTATGGGTCAGAAATGGGAAAACAGAGGATGAAGTTGATCTTGCAAAACATGGAGAAGAGCAGTTGCACCAATCACAGAGGCATATGTTACATTACTGCTAGCTACTCTTCAAGTTCTTTAAGAGAAAACTGACTGGAAAGCATATGAACCTATTTGGTGACAGAAAATAACTTGGCCTGACTACTACGTGAACATCGAGAGTACATTTGTTGTTGCAGAGATAAGTGTTTAAGTCTTTCTGTAGGTTAGCGTCATTAGCACATTTCTCACTCAACACGTAAGATTTCACAGGCCACAAAGCCTTGTTTCATGCCAGAGATAGTAAGCAGGTTGCGTTTTAATTTGTGGCTGATATTTATTTAACCACCATGAGTTGCTAGCCTGATCCTATTCACAAGAAGACTCAGGCATAGAAAGTATCATGCTCATCCTTGCAGCTGTGATCCCACCCAACACTACAAGGAGCTCTGGGGCAATGCCATTATTCCCTAAATCAGGGGTGGAGAACCCACACAGCCTCGAGGCCACATATGGCCCTCTAGGTCAGTTCTATGAAGTTTGGATTCAGTCAAAGGGCCATACTTGAGGACTTAGAGGGCCACATGTGGCCTTGAGGTCACAGGTTCCCCACCCCTGCCCTAAACCCATTCCTATCAAGGTGGCAGGCATTGATGTCCTTTACTTGGAGTCCATGAACTTTTTTTTTTTTAGAAAATATTTTGATCACTGTATTTGAATACAACTGGTTTCCTCTGTAACTCTATGTATTTTATTTTTACATATTTAAAAATATTATTCAGAGAAGGGGTTCATAGACTTCACCAGACTGCCAAAGGGGTCCATGACATAAAGAAGATAGGGTCAGATGTTATCTATCCAATGCAGGGAGGGAGGGAACGAACTTTGGAGCACCATTCTACTGGAAAACCTACTCCCCAGCTATATTTCATGAAGTTCTAATCATGTGAACAAGACTTTATGAAGTCAATCACACATGTATGCAATTTCTTTACACAGTGAATCAGCAAAAGGGGTAAAAATGACCATATATTGAAATACTACCTCACAAGCACCCAGACCACAACCAATCTACAGACAAGTTCCAAACCTAGTCATTTATACTAATAGCTAGTATTTACACAGCACTCGAATGTTTCCAAAGAGATTTACAAATATTTAATGTACCCTCACCATAAGCTTCAGATGCAGGGTTTATTATTATTATTCCCATTTTGCAGGAATGAAGGGAACTGAGGTAGGCAGAGGTTAAGTACCTTGACCAACTTCTTACAGCTAGAGGGTGTCTAAGGCTGAATTTGAACTCAGGTCTTCCTGACTCCAGGTTCAGGCCTCAATCCACTGCAACACCTAGATGCTGAGTTGGAAGAAAGACATGGTTATTTTTCCCTGCAGGTAGTTGGAACCTTCAAAGGAGGTTCAAGTAATAAAATAACGTTCAAATGTCATTCTGCTTCCACATGCTCAGTTTCCAGGAGAACCCCAGTCAATTTCATGAGGGACTCGAAAGTTAGAGCAACTTAGCTTTCCTCTTCATGACACAGGAAGGTGGACTAGGCCTGAAGACTTGTTGGGAGAACAAAACCTTTTCAGAAAAAAAAAGCTGCTTTCATTTCTGTAGGATGCTTCACTCAGAACATGCCCTCAGACTTTTCTGTTGGCTCCTGTCTAAGGCAGGGACAGGGCATACCCTCTTTGCCCCAACTGCTATCTTGTTTTGTTTTCTCTAAGTTCTTCCTTCTCTTTCCTGTGTTCTTAAAATACTCACAGAACTCTCTCCCTCTGAGGCTTCATCTGCATTATTTCCACCCTAGATCTTGTTGCAGTATCTCTCCTTCATGGACATGCCCACGCATAGAGGTGCCATGAGTGGGAGCAGGCAGAAACACATAGCTGATGCTTGTCAATTGGGGCATAAATATCACCCCAGTTACATTTACAAAGAAGCCACAATATAGCTAGAAGTGTATAATCTGTGCATACAAAATAGTCTCTGCTACCTAGATCAGGGCTTGATAATATTTCTGTCTCCTCTCTTCACCCCATCTCTAACCCCCAACAAGGAGAGGTTGAGAGGATAGCTTGGCAAGGAAAACAGCAACCCCACCTTGAGTAGCCTCTACCGTGGCCCAGTAGGGAGAGAATCAGGCTCAGAAGGTCACTTTTGAAAAGGAAATGATAAAAGCCCCGGGCCAGCTGTGGCAGCTGAGCTGACATACCATGAAGGGCCAACTCATTTGTTACATGGATAAATAGGCTTCCATTCCATGGCATGAGATACACTGTCAGAAGGAACCCTTGGGTTAGTCAAAGTGAGGTAACCTCCTGTTTTGAGTCTGGGGATAAGAGAGTTTCTTGCTCAGTGTGCTGTCTCTTAAGTCAAAGTTACATTCAGCACATGTGCAGAGATTATCTTAGCAGCATGTTATGTCATTCTTGGATGGCATTTTAAATCACAAAGTGCCAAACTTTCATTTTACTCTTCTGATAGCTACTTCTGGATTGGTTAATTTGAATATTGCCTCTCTAAACCACATCTCCTCTAGGAAACAAGCTTTTCAGTTTACTGGTAACCACCCTAAGGTCATTTAATTTACTGCTAACCATTTTAGGGTTGTTTAATTAGCCCACCATTGACACTTGCTACTAGATCATAAGGTCAGATTGGTCTAAGGGTCCTATAAGATGAAAAGAACTCATTGTTTTTCACTAGCTGCCACACTCAGACTGTTCCTGTCTCTGGACCAATGTCATTCCAGACTGATACACTTGTGCTCCCCACAGGCTTGCCAAAATCATCTGCCATTAAGCACTGCTCACCCCTCTGCCAACTTACATTTGTGAGCCGAGATTCATAACAGAGACAGTGACCTCCAGCCCTCTTCCAGACAGTGAGAACTCAGAGGGTGCTGGGGTATTTTTCTTATCTTCAATTTGCCTGCTCTCTGCATTTGAATATACCTGGATAAGGTGTAATGCTTTGTATCCTCATGCTGAAAATTTGGTATTGTACTTCTTGGTCTTCCTATCCTCTTCTGTAGAAAGTGATTCATACATAATAACCTTCTCATTCAAGTTTTTTGTCACAACATACTCGACTATACACACATCATATACATATTTGATACTATTTGCTATTTTGAGGAAGTTTGGTGGCATCATAGATAAAGTACTGTGCTTGGACTCAGGAAGATCTGAGGCCAAATGCTATCTTAGACTATTACTAGCTTTGTGACCCTGGGTAACTCAGTTTCCTCATCTGTAAAATGAGAATGAGAACAATAGCACTTGTCGCCAAAAGTTGTTGAGGACCAAAAAAAAAAAATAAATATGAAACAATTTGTAAAGCTTAAAGCACTATGAAAATGTTAGCTATAATTATTATAACTTCTCTATATAGTCAGTTTCCTGGTTTAGCTGTCTCTTTAGTTATCTACCAACCTAGAAGAAGAACTGCTTGATGATGGCTAAAGTAACAAGAAAATTTGAGCAGAAAGAAGGTTAAAAACAAGCTCCTACATGAGATTTTTGATATCAGCTCGTTCCAAAGATTTGGAGCTGTCTTTAGGCTAGAGAAGGAGCTCATTCTAAGATAAGGAACTAAAGTTAGAAAAGCATGCCTACCTCGAATCCCAGTGGAAAACAAAGGTTAGATAAAATGGTGATTATTAATGGCAGCAATTACTGGAAAATAGAGCCAATTATACCTGTAGCACCAATGCAATATTTATAGTGCCAACGGTGATAGTAAATATGTCGGCATAGTTCTCAATCACAAAATATAACAGACTCTCCATATATAAGACAGAAGCAAAACATTTATTCAGACATCAGAAAACCAAATCCCAACATCAGAAAGTCAAATCCATCACAGTAGCAAAGAAGTTAATACACCCTGGCACAGAATGAAGCCACACCATCCTTTAGCCTTCCCACAAACAAACACAAGCCTGTTACAGCAGGGGGTAAACACTCATAAGAATAGCTGTCTCCCTGGGCGTGTCCTCTTTCTCCCACAGTCAAGCTCCTCTGACTCCCAGCTTCCTGGAGACTTTGTTCTACCCTTCAGCAAACTCCTCCCACCACAGGAGCCATGTGATTAAATTCAGCCTATTAGGGGGCAGGGAAGATCTTCAAATTCCCATTACCATTACAATACCTAAGTGATTCTTTACTTTGATCTTTTTCTCCTTAGGCCAGTCTACTTCATTCTTTAATGTTTATCCTTAGCTATTTCGAATAAAGAAGGGATATTTTTCTAAAAGAATAACTGAATAGGAAAGCATTATGATTTCCAACTCAGATAATGATCCCAGTGGAAAGCCTAGTGTCATCAGCTCAAGTTCCCTATGACTGCAAAATACATGACACGAAGTAAGCAAGTTCACCTGTACTCAACAAAAGTCATGATATCTCACCTGGTTGGGAGCAACCTGGAAAAAAAGAGAAGGGAGGAAGGGGAGCAAAGACTCATAGTCACAAGTAATAATCATCCACAAAGAATGTCTTTTCAACAGCAGCCAGACCCACTGAAAGTAATAACATGATCATAAGAGTCAATAACATTGGTGATTTGATCTGCCCATTTGTCATAGCCTAGCTATGACATGTTATGGCATTGTAAGAGCTGTACTTCTCAAGTAGAAATGTCAAACTATACAAATCATAGAGTCATTGACATAAGATCGACATCAAGACATGGACCTCAGAGGTCACCAAGTCCAACCACTCCATTTTTACAGATGAGGTAACTGAGGTGCCCAGAGATGAATGGACTTGCCCAAAGTAGAACTGGGATTTGAAACTTTGCCTTCTGATATCAAATCCTGAGCCCTTTTGACTGTACCATGCTGCCTCTCCAGCTATTTTCCCAAGTGAGTTAAGAAATTCTCTACCTCCTATTCCTTTTTAAATTAGATTCTCCTAACAAAGAAAGGCCCAGAGTGCCCCATGTTCTGTTTATTCCCAGAAGACCTTAGACCCCAGAGTAAACGATGTACTTCTGTATTACTGTAAGTAACAGAAAGGATCCAGAAAATTGGGTGAGCTGGTCAGATTGCTAGGGAGAATAGCCACTGATGAAAATTATTCCTAGACTAAGCTAACAGAGCTAGTGTCTTGTAAGTTTGTCCCTGAGGCTTCCTCTATCTCCACCATTCTGGAACAACAACTATAGAAATATTCTCAAAACTACCTGCTAATGGAATGAAACTATAATTAAGTCACCACCACTCATCTGGCAGCAGCTTATCCTAAGTACAAGCAAAAAAAAAGGTAAGAAGGAATAAACCTTGAATACTTGAATATTGGTGTCAGTTTCACTTAAAATATTTTAGCCTTTGAATGAATTTCTTCTGTTTTTATCCCATTACAAAGCATAATCTAAAAAAAATTGTTCAAATATGAGAACTGCCACTTTCTGCAGGACCCAATTATAAGTCATCCCACACTTGGACCTCTCAAACTTTAGACCTGCCCATTTTGGTCCTGGATCCTTACCACCCATCTCTATCATTTATAAGTTGTTTCTATGATATTCCTCCTTCTACCCCAACACATAAACACATCAGGAACTCACATAAATGTACTTGTCTTTCTCATGTTAGCCTTCTCAGAGTTGAGCAATCTCTCCCTTTGATATAACAACTACTTTGCCTGCTGAACAAATTTACATTACTGAGAGATTAAAGAAGAAAATCCTTCTCAATCAGGTCCTTTCTATATTTTCCTGTAAATATATGTATTTTAAAGGTAGACTTCTGTTGTCCAACTCAATACAGTTACACTTAATGGTAATAATTTCAGACCAAGTAAGAGAAGGCAATCCTACCAAGTCAGGCTAATAGAGGAGTTGGGTTTTTTTTTTTTTTTTGACATGGTAGACCTTAAGATAGTTCCTAAATGATGCATATGTATGTTTTGGTCAATTTCATTGCCATAGTAGAACTAGCCCATCATTGAAGAAGCTAAGTAGAAGTAAGCTGAGTAAATACATAACTAAGAAGTGTGATAGGAAGGGTGAGCCTTGGTGTTTCCTCTGAAAAAAGATTCAATGCGATTTCAATTGCTGGTTGCTACTTTTTGAGCAAATACTAAACTAACTACAAAGGACATGAGAGGAAAGATGCTATCTGCACCCAGAGAAAAAAGTGATAAATAGTAGTATGTATAGAATTATTTTACATATACATATATGTATGTATATGTATATACACATACACACATATTTGTGTTTAATGGCAGTCATCTCTAGGGTGAGGAGAAGGAAGAAAAAAAAAGAAATTTTTATGGTAACTTTATTGTATATTTAAAAGGAATACCAAGTTGTATATAATAAATTTGTAGTTTCATGTGCAATAATCTTTTTTATTATTATCCCATATTATGGAAATGTTTATTCCATAAGTAAAAAATTTTAACTGAAATCTTCCTTATTATTTTTCAGATGAATTTGTACCCTAAATATGTGTTGCCCTTTGCTGGCAAAAAGAGAAAGAACTTGCAGGCTGAGGTGGATTCCAAGCTCTTTTGTTCTTTAAATATCTGTTTTTCATCAGGTAAGTTTCCTTAGTAATAGACAATGTCATTACTTTTCCCCATTTCTCATTCTTCTGAATCAGCAAGTTCTTTAAACAGGTCAGGTTGAAGCGACTGTAATTACATGTTATATCATCTCATTTTCATCCTTTCTGCTTGTTATTGACTTTGACCTTTTCCATAACCAGCCAATGATGTAACTATACACAGACAGCTGATTCTGAAAAGATGTCTATTACTATAATTAGCCACAATATAGTTAATTTCATTTTTCATGACATCATTCAGAATTTGTCAAATTTGGTACCACTTGAAGAAAATGTCCGTATTCATTCAGGAGATTATTAAGTAGTCTACTTGTCTTTGATTGCTCTCATTTCTTAACCCTGAACTACATTTTAAAACAATTTTTATCATCTTCCTCATGCCAATTTCCCCCAATGAAATTACTGAGTATCAAATTATTTGTTCAGTTAGTTGGGAGATATCGTAAAGTTCTTCATTAAACTTCATTTTCTGTGCTTTCTTGCTAAGTTTAGAGATATTACTACAATCCCATATGTTTAAAAAAATGAAGGAAGACAAAATTTTAAGCCCTACCATCTCATAAAATATTGAAAAAATATGTAAGAAGAAAACAAACTTTCAAACAGTTGGGTGTGGAAACCAACTAAATCCAGTCAACCAAGAATTTATAGTAAAACAACAACAAATGGCAACAAATGGACATAAATCTGATGATGTTTATATAGTGAGACATTTTCATTTGTAAGAGTAGTAGAAACATCAAGCATCAGTACAACTTCTGAACTAGATTTCTATGTGACAAAATAACAGTGGCACGTGATATAGAGTTGGAAACAGTGACAGAATCTAATAAATACAGAAAATAAGCCATGTAAAAGGTGGACTAAGGGATCAAATGTCAAGATTTCTCCAAAAAGCAGAAGATTCCCTTAAGAGAAAAGATCACAACAGGGTCTTTTTTAGAAGGGAAAAAAAGTGTCTAGGAAGCCATGAGCAACTACCCACCCAGATGCTTTCATCTCTGTATAAGAGATTTCCCACTCAATTTTGGGCTTATATTACTACTCAGGTTCAATGTGGGGGCTAATATTTCACTCAAGGCTCCCATCCAGAGCATGATCTCCTAATAGACCAGACAGAAACCTAAATTGATTAGTAGTTAATTAGGACAGAATAGCAAAGAAAAACAGAAGATCAAGTAACAGAAAATCAAGCAATAGTTCTCAATCCCCCATTGCAGATGCATGAATTGAGTAGTCTTCCCAAGATTTCAGTAGCAGTAGGAAATAAAACAGCTCCCTATGTAACTCACAGTCCTTAGGTAAGAATGGATTATATCTTGGCTACTCATCTTTCCAGCCTGAAAACCTAATGGCTCTGCCTGCTGGCAACCCATTGTGCCTCACTGTTTCTCAACTCTGCCTCTCACAGTTTCCTTACTGATAGCTCTAAACTCTGTCTCTAAAGACATCATTTGCTGAAGCTCCACCATTTGCCCTTGCTTTCTGTATCCAAAGATGCCACTCACTGCTTCTTCATCAAGTTGTAGCTGCCACCTGTGAATGCTTCTTCCTCAGGAGAGTGCTATCCCTCTTTCAAGTTGAGACCACCATTGGCCAACATGTTACTCCTGGGCTAATCCAGATATTTTCAGCTTTTTTATTAGTTGAGTCTATGTTGCACCAGGATTCTACACAAAAGGGTCACTAAAAGATCTGTCAAGACCTTGCTTATTCACTTCCCCTCCCAGAAAGGTCCTTAGCCCTTATTTGCAGCCAGATTAGATTGAATGAATTCCTTTCACATCTTTCCCACCTCAGAGCATAATGCTATGTATGAGCCTTGAATATGGTCTGTACCTCTCATTGACTCAGATTCTGGAGGGAGACACTATTATCCACTTTCAAATGCCCAGAGCCAAACATGTTGCTTTGAAATAGCAATATCCCTCAATAAGGCTTATTTACCCAGATTGGAATGAAGAGGCCAAGAATTCCTTGTTTACCCCAAACCCCCTCTGTGTTTGTATGACAATGAGAGGTATAGAGAACATAACATTCTATTTTCCATTGCTTTTTGCTAATTTCAAAAATATTATTTGACCTGAACATGACTAGAACAAAATGTCAAAATTTATCCTTAAAGATTTTCTTCAAAAAAAGTGTCTCCCAAGCATATGTAGAAATCACAAAAGAATGTTACCATGGAAATAACTTTGTTAGATGATTTGAGTATAAAATCAAGGACGACATATAAAATAAGGAGATATATAGTTACTTAAAGTGCTATTCAATGATATATAGGATGATCTACCCAGAGGCCAAACAAAAGGGTTACGAGTTTATAGTGAGTTTTCCCATGTGTCCCTATCAGCAAGTGATATGTTTATTGCATAGAGTTAAAAATGGAGTGTGGGGTAGAGTTGGGAGTAGACAATTATTCCTCAATGAAATCCATAGCCATTCGAAGGAGATTGACATTATCAACCAAACTGGAAAAACCAGGTGGGTAGAAAATGCATGTTGCCTAGATTATGACATAAAGTTGACAGGCAGTATCTTGGACAGCTTCTGCATATAGACAATAAGCTTGACCCAAAATTAAACAGGAAAAAGAAATTGGGTTGGATTGAATTTAGGGAATTGCTCATTACGGTTTAATAGTTCCCCAAACTCCTCACTGCCATAAAAGCTTATCTTTTCAACATCATTATTACAAGAATGTCATTTCGCTATAAACCATGGAATATCATAATATCAAAGGAATCAAGATTGCAGGTGACACAAGAAGCATTGGAAAGATGAGTAGTAAAAACAAAAAAAGAAAAGATAGTCATTGAGGTCTCTTTTTTAATGCATATAAAAGAGTAGAAAGGAAGCCTGAAGGAAGCACAGGCAAGCAGGGAAGCTGTTAAAGCTTCAGGTTGAATTATTATATACTTAAAAAGAAAATCAAACTGTACCTAATAGAGACCTGCACGTTAATATACCATCTTCTTTTTCTGTTTTACTGGGCATATGGAAACGTCCATTTTATTTGATGTTTGTTCATTTCAGAATGATTTTTTTAAAGAAAGAAAAGATGTATTCACCTATTACCAACAATGACTCAGAGGCATACAGAGCAATAGAGAGATGGATGTGGAGTCAGGAAGACTCAAATTCAAAACTACCTCTAATATTGCTAACTACCTGACCATGGGCAGTGCCTTTAACCTCTCTCCTCTCTAAAGTTCAGCTTTCTCATCTATAAAATTAAAGGGTAAGACTAGATAGCTTCCAGGAACCCTTCAAGCTCTAAATTAATGATTCTATTTCTATGCCATGCATGTAAGAAATAAAATGAAAGACATCATCAAGAAATAAACCTTCTACCTCATGGAAAAAGGTAATGAATCAGAGACACAAAGACATATCATTAAATATACATGTTCAGACATAGCCAATGTGATTTCTTTTTATTAAAAAAACAAGATTTCTACTTGAGGTCAGCCAGGAGATGGAGGTGAGTTAGCAGGTAGTGATAGACATGAAAACACAAGCATTTTAACAGGTGCACAGATCTGCATAAAGATGATAATTGGGATGGGCTAGAAGTTAACAGTGCACCTCCACAGATCCCCTTAGGGATGAAAGTGAAAGGTTTCAGACTTTTAAAATCTCTGTGGGAGAAAAGTGAAGGTGAAAGACTTCACCCTAAAAATCTCAATTGCCTCAGCTGGAAGAAATCCCCTGAGGGGTTAAAGGGAAACTAACAGACTTTGGTGCTAAGGTAAAAAATGAAAACAAAACCTTTAGCAAAATAAAAACACCGGTGTGATTAAAGGAAAAGGGATCTTCACTCTGGCTGACAGTTGATTAAAAAAAAAAAAACAAAAAGACTGAAAGGAAAGGACCATAACTTCTCTCTTCTTTTCCCCCCAGAGGAGATCATTCCTAGATTTAACTGAGGATTTTAAAAGTTCTCTCTCTCTCTTCTCTCTCTTCTCTCTCTCTCTCTCTCTCTCTCTCTCTCTCTCTCTCTCTCTCTCTCATCATCATCATCATCATCATCATATCATCATTATCATCTAAAGGGCTTCAACTAAGGTAGATCACAAAACAGGATACCTTTTATGTCCAAGAAAAGGTCTAAGAAGGACCACTGGAGTAAAGCAAAGCTCCGCACAATTTGATTCCCAAAGAGGTAGAGAACTAAAAATCAACTCTTGATTGGTTTCAGAAAAACTTGGTTAGTCTTGTATGAAATGATGCAATGAAGTGAGCAGAACCAGAAGAATACTATACAAAGTAACAGCAATGTTGTAATGTTGATCAACTGTGAAAGACTTAGCTACTCTGATTGATACAATGATCTACAACAGTTCCAAAGTACCTGTGATGAAAAATGCTATCCACCTACAGAACTGCTGCAATTCTGGGTGTATATGGGAGCATATTTTTTTCCACTTTTTAAATTTTTCTTGTTTTTTTTGTGTGTGTTTTCTTTTGCAGCATGGGTTCTATGGAAATGTTTTGCATAACTTCATATGTATACTAGATATCATATTACTTGCCTTCTCAATGGGTAGGGGAGAGGCAGGAGAGAGAGAAAGAATTTAGAACTCAAAATTTTTATAGTTACAGATGTTAATGTTAAATGTTAATGTTAAAAAATTTTAATGTCATTAGGAAACATTTAATAAAATAAATAAAAATAGGCTTTAAAAAATCAACGCCTGAGGCCACAGCAACAAAAATGAATAAGAAGAAATAAAATAAAGGGCTTTTTATGATGCTTGGGATGATCAAAACCCAAATCTGTAAGAGGAGAATAACTCAAAAACACCTAACAACAACAACAACAACAACAACAACAACAACAACACTTCTTTTAGAATCTTAATGTCACAAGGGATTATAGAGGTAATCAGCAAAAGAAGAAATATAAATAATACCATGTTGAATATGTAATTTATTTAAAACTTGCCCCAGGTTACATGGCTAGTTTTTTTGTGTGGGTCTTAAGTGTCTAAGGTCAGAACCGAACTCGGGTCCTCCTGACTCTGGGCCGGTGCTTTACTCACTGCACCACCTAGCCACCCCTTCAATATGTAATTTAAAAAAAGAAAAGGGAGTGAGAAGATATGTTAATGAGAAATGGGAAAAAAGATGGGAGAATTTGTTAAGGCACATAATTTGACTTTGCAAAGTAGAACTATATGCAAACAAGTAAAGAATGGGGGAACAGACATTACTTGAATATCACTTTCATCTAAACTGATCAAAGGAGATGAAGACACACAGAGTTTAGTGTATAAATGTAGTCAAATAAACAGAGATACAGATTGAAAGAGAAAGCAGGGAATAGGTAATAGGAAGAGTAGATGCAGGGATAGAAGTCATTCCTAATAAACAAAACAAATCTTAAGTTTGGAGAGAGAATAGCAAAGAGAAATTTAAAATTTCATAGCAAAGAGAAATTTAAAAGAAAAAAAATAATGTAAAATAAATAGGGAGCAGGTGTACAGAAAAGAAAAGGGATAAAAATGAAGTGGAGGGAAATAAGCAATTAACTATCATAATTATGAATATGAATGGGATGGACATAAAATGGAAGAAGTTAGCAGAATGGGTAAAAAAAGTCCAACATTATATTATTTTACAAATACCTGAAACATACAGATTTGCATACTTAAAGGATTGGAGCAAAATTACTATTCATCAGCTTAATAAAAAAAAAGCAGGGGGTAGTAATGATGATCTCAGACATGACAATAGCAAAAACAGACTTAATTAAAAGAGATGAAGACACTACATTTTGCTGAAAATAACATAGACAATCAATTTATTTCTATATTTGCCACACAATATATGCCATATTTTTGAATACTTAAAGAAAAAAATAATTATAAGGAGAAAGGATATGAACAGGCAGTTTTCAGAGGAATTAAACATATCTATAAGCATATGGAAAAATGCTCTAAATCACTATTAATTAGAGAAATTCAAATCGAAACAATTCTGAGGTACCACATATCAACAGTCAGATTGACTAAGATGACAAAACAGGAAAATGACAAATGCTGGAGAGGATGTGGAAAAATTGGAACACTAATGCATTGTTGGTGGAGTTGTGACTGATTCAACCATTCTGTAGAGCAATCTGGAATTGTGCCCACAGAGCTATAAGTAATTTCATACCCTTTAACCCAGCAATACCACTTCTAGGGTTGTATCTCAAAGAGATCATAGAAGCAGGAGGAAGACCCATATGTACAAAAATATTTATAGCATCTCTTTTTGTGGTGGCAAAGAATTGGAAATTAAGGGGATGTCCATCAATTGGGGAATGGCTAAACAAGTTATGGTATATGAATGTAATGGAATATTATTGTGCCATAAGAAACAAGGAGCAGATGGACTTCATATTTACCTGGAGAGGCTTATACGAACTGATGCTGAGTGAGAAGAGTAGAATCAGGAGAAATTTGTACACAATTACAGACCGAATATATGTGTGACAACCAACTTTGATAGACTGGACTCTTCTCAGAAATGCAGGGTTATAAGTCAACTCCAAAAGACAATTTGATGGAGAGAGATGTCTACATTCTGAGAAAAAACTAGAAAGAATAGAGTTTGAATGCAGATTGAAGCAAACTACCTGCTCTGTCTTTTTCTTGTTTGGTTTTGTTTCCTCTTTCCCATTGTTCATTCCATCTGATACAATGCTTCTTTTTAACCTGACTAATGTCTAATGTGAAACTATTTGGAGATTCTATACTTGACTGTATGCTGCCACGTTGGTGGGGGGGGGGGGGGAAGGGGGAGGAAATTTGAAACTCGAGGAATTGTGGAATTGAATCCTGTAAACTAAAAGTAAACAAAAAATTAATAAAGACCAAAAAAAGATGGGTTTAATATTAGGAAAACTATAAACAATTACACATATTAGTAACAAAACCAATAAAAATCACAGGTTTATTTCAATAGATTCTGGAAAAACTTTTAACAAAATACACCCATTTCATAAGAAACCAATGAGGGAAGAAAAAAAAGATTAACACTCCATAAGAAGACTCTAGCTGAGATTAGATATCATAAATTTGTATTTTTCCTAGTGAGAAAAGTTGCACGATTCCTTCATTATTGTTCAACAGTAAGTGAATGGGAGAAAAAAAAAGGAATATGGTAAGGGTGACCCAGGATTAGGCAATGGATTTAAGGGTCAAGGACAGTCTAAAGTTGAATTGATAACCTACAAAGTCAAAACTACAAAAGTAAGAAACTGAGGCTAGAAAGAGTAGTGATGGTTAAGGAGTGACTAGAGTTCTTGGTAGGACTAACAATAGGTTTGGAATAAGGTTTAGAATAGAGACAAACATTTTTAGATACATACTATGTGGGAATTTGTTTTACTTGAAAGAGGCAGTTAGGTTGCACAGTAGATAGAGCACTGAGTCCTGAGTCAGGAAAACCTGAATTCAAATGCAAAATCAGCCACTTACTATCTATGTGACACTTGGAAAATCACTTAACCTCAGTTTCCTCACCTGTACTATCTCCTGTACATCTACTCCCTAGGGTTGTTGTAAAGATCAAATCCGATATCTGTAAAGGACTTAACACAGTGACTGGCACAACGTAGGCATTTAATAAATACCTGTTTCTTTCCTGTGTGTATTTTTATAAGATTTTTGTTTTTTTCCTCCTCCCTCCAACGATAAGATGAAAAGGAGAAAAAATAAATACTTAAGTTAATAAAATTTAAAACAAAGCAAAATAGTAATTTAAAAAATAGGTTCACGGGGCCAAAGGAAAGATGGAAATAGATGATTTGGATCAGAGCGGGGACTATCAGGAAACATAGCAGATCCACATCACACACATTCTGTATCATGACTGTCATCTAATGCATTACCTATTCCTTCCAACACCCTTCATATCTGCAAATTTGATATGCATCACACCTGCAGATTTATTCAAGTCCTTGATAAAAATGTTAAACAGTGCAACTATGGGCCAATCATGGAAAATATTCAATACTAGACCAAATAATTTGTAGTTTCTTCAATAGGCAATTAAGAGCTATTAAAAGCTTTTGATCAGAAGAGCGACAAGATTAGTGTAATAGTACATTATTTAGTCAGTACCTAAGGAAAAAGCAAGGTGACTGAGATGATGTTTCTTACTCACCAAACCTATTCGACCACAGCCTGGACCAACATTCAGCAGCACTATTAGGGAGCTATTCAGAAGAGCAGGAGGAATTCTTCAGGGGAATAGCTGAGAAGTGGGATAAAATATCTCCATGAATCGGGGTTAGGATTAAGAACTGATTTTGAGGGGTTTTTTTTTATTTAAAAAAATGTACATGAAATTTCCAAGGTTAAGGAAGGTCAGAGAACTTGTTAAGTTGTGAGACACCATACAGGAAACATCACCTTTAATGAATTGGTTAAGAATCAAATTTATTTTCGGTTATGTGACCAACACAAATTTGTTTGTTAAGTGAGTAGTTGCCATCCAGGGATCTGGATTAATTTGATACTGGCTCTTTGGTCATGGGTATTAAACTCTAACTTCCAGTCCATAGGGAGAGCACACTCTAGCTAGGCAGCTAGATGATGCAATAGATAGAGCACTTAGCATGAAGACCTGTGTTCAAATTCAGCCTCAGATACTTACTAGCTGTGTGACTTTAGATAAGTCACTTAACTCTTTGCCTCAGTTTTCTCAACTGTAAAATGGGGATAATAATAGCACCTTCCTCAAAAGGTTATAGTCAGGATTAAATGAGATATTTCTAAAGTGTTTATCATATTTCCTGGCACCTAATAAATGCCTAATAATTTTTTTCATTCATACATGAACATTTTATAACTAATACACTATGGGGGGGCAAAGGGGGTTCCTCTATTATGTCAGTTACTTTTCCTATTAGTGGCAATGCATTTGTGTTGAAGTAACCTTCATAAGATGACATTTCTATAATAGTGATAAATGTCTGGTTTAAAAACAATTATTTTTATAGGTAGACTTTTTTTTAAACAAATCTTTCTTAAAGGTTACTTTAGCTGAACCTAAATAAAAATCAAACATGGATGTCTTCTGTCCTCTGCTCTTTTGTGTTAAATCAGTCTTTCCAAGGTAAAAGCTTTATGGAAATACCCAACAAAGTAAATATTGGAATTTACATGCCATTTCTACAATTTTTCATGTTATAATTTTATTTAATTTTTTTTGGCCACTCTACAGGTAGAGTTTGAGAGGCTTTGTATAGTCTCAAAAGAGCAGGATTTCATGTCAGGAAAGGCCTACGTTCACAATCCAACAGTCAAAGGATTATAGACAAGCCCCTGGCCCTCAATTTTCTCCTCTGTAAAATGAATTTAATAACCAAATATTACTTAAATGAAGGGATTATTGAAAGGACCAAAAATAAATTTTATCCATTATTAGCTGGGATCAACTTATGATATGATAAAAAAAAAACAGTGCTAGATTTGGAGTCAAAAGATTTAGGTTCAAATCTCAATTCTGCCACTTAACTTACCTATGTGAATTTGGGCAAGTCACCTAACCTGTCTAGGCCTCAGTTTCCTCCCCTGTCAAATGAAGGGTGCTTTATGTTGAAGATACCCTTGGCAAAGGCATCTTCACACCAACATTTTAATTAGAACCTTCAAGTCATCAAAGTCCACAAGCCCTGGAAGAGGGGGTAAAGCTCTGGACTCGGAATCAGTAAATGTCCCAGACATTTATTGGTTGCAGAATCATGAGTAAGTCACAAATCCTCATAGACTTAATTTCCTTATTTGTAAAAGAGGAATAATGATACTTGTAGTATTATTTCTCAGGTTTGTAGTGGGGATTCATTGAGATAATAGATATGAAGCTCTCTGAAAACCTCAAAATGCTCTCTCTCCTCTCCTGTTCTCTCTTCCCCCCTCTTCTCTCCCCTACCCTGAAATCTGCATGACTCCAAATCCCAGTCTGCTAAGATGAAAACCCTCTCTCCCCACTACCTCTCCCCACACTGTCAATGGTCTTTCCTCTCAGTCCCAGACTTTTATTTTCTCTCCCCTCCTTTTCCATTATGCCTTCTTAGATGCAACATGGACTGACTTTCTTCAGAAAACTCTTCCTTGCCCACAGTTTCCAATTCCTGTTGCTCTTTCTCTCAGTCTTTCCCCTCCTCTTTCCTCCCTTGAAATTCAGTCAATGCCTCTGCATCACTTTAACATCCTTCTTACTGTTATATACTGACCTCCACATCATTCTCCTGTATCACAGGATTTGAGCTATTTAGGGACAGAGTATAAAATTCTTGGACACTTACTAGTTGTGTTACTGTGGGCGGGTCATTTAATTTTTATATGCCTCAATTTCTCCAACTGTAAAATGGGGACAATAACAGAACCTACCTCCCAAGGTTGTTGTGTCAAATGAAATACTATTTATAAAGTGCTTAGCACCTGGCACACAGTAAGTGCTATCTATATAAGTGCTGGCTATTATTATTACTGTTATTTAGATTTGGAAGGGGACTTGGATAAATCACAGTGTTTCTGGGCTACTCCCTCAACTTGTACTCAGACTAAATAGGTTGGGGTCCCCAACAGCAACCACTGTTCCCAGGTTCTTGAGGTCCCTAACAGCAACCATTGCTCCCAGGTACCTTGAGGGTCTGCCCTACTAAAATTAGACCTCACCATCCCTCATTCGTGATTATTCCATTAACAGTCACTCAGTAGACACAATTAGTTCCAAGCAATGGCATTTACCATAATGACATAGTAAGTACAGCACCTGTAAAGCATTCTCTCCCATCAACCTGAAAGGCACTCTCCCACAGACACACAATGTGTCTTGGAAGAGTGGGCACAATTGGAGAGTATAATGGTAGCCATGCCATCTTGTACTTCCATCACTGCAAAGCCACAGTGCCAGGTAGTCAGGAAGCACTTTTCCCATTGTATTTTATTTTTCAGTTAATAAGCATTTATTTTCTTTCCCTCCTAGTCTTCTAATATAAAAGAGAAAAAAATTCTTGTAATATATATGGATAGTAAAGCAAAACAAATTCCTATATTGGTTGTTTCAAAAAATGCATGTCTCATTCCACATTCAGCAAGCATTTATTAAGGGATATTTTGTGCCAGGCCCTGTGCTAAGCACTGGAGAAAAAAAGCACCAACAGAGTCCTTGCCTTTAAAGAATTCATATTCTAATAGGAGAAATAACATGCAAAACATTGCACGTTCAAGATATATGCCATTATAAGAGGAAGGTCTCAGAGGAAAGGCACTAGCAGTTGAAGGAGGGGAGTTTAGGAGAGGGAGAGAAAGGCCTCCTGCAGAAGGTAGGATTGGGGCTATTTTGAAGAGTCAGTAGCAGAGGTAAGGAGGGAGACCATCACACTAAGCTACTGCTATTGCTTTTGCTACCTGTGTGAACACACTCAAACTCCCAACACAGTGCCTCTATTTTAGAGCCTGTTCTGGCTCTGGGAAAATTCCTGCTCATCTAACTTAGAGATGTAAGACATTTCAATATAAAAAGTCCTAAACAAAAAGGTCCTGAATATTAACCTGTTCATTGTACCTATGCTATACTTTAGAGTCTAGAAACTGGTTTAGGAGATATTGTTAAATCAGTAACTCAGGTTGTGAATCTTTATTCTTTTCAAAAGAGCTCATGAAAAATGGTACAGGAGATAATTTCACACAGTCCATCCAAGGGCAGGAAGAGCAGATAACTATTGTTAAGAGAATAGGCTCATCATATCATCTATAAAAAGTGATCTCTTTTTTTCTTATTTACTTATGCTTATTCCCTCAATTTCTTTTGTTTATATTATTGCTATTGTCAGCATTTCTAGTTCTATGTTAAAAAGAGGTGACTATTATAGTTCCACCTCTGATTTTACTGAAAAAGATTCTATTTTTTTTTGGAGGGGGTAAGGCAAGGCAACTGGGGTTAAGTGACTTGCCCAAGATCACACAGCTAGTAAGTGTCAAGTGTCTGAGGCCAGATTTGAACTCAGGTCCTCCTGACTCCAGGGTCAGTGCTCTCTATTCACTGTGCCTCCTAGTTGCCCCAAGGATCCTATTTTATCTCTGTTACACTGAAAGGTGACACTAATTTTAGATATAAAATGTTTACTGTTTTAAGGAAAAAGTCCATTTATTTCTGTTTTCCAGTGTTTTACACAATAATAGGTATTGTATTTTGTCAAAAGTTTTTATGTATATACTGACATTGTCATGTTATTTTTTTTACTGATTTTGATATTAATATTGTTTTAAAAATAATTTTCCTAATATTAAACCAACCCTATATTCCTGGTGCAAATCCAATTTGGTCATAGTACATAATCTTTGAGATATGTTGTTGTAGCCTCTTCACTAATATTTTGATTAAATTTTTTACAACAATATTCATCAGGAATGTTGGTGTTTTTCTGTTTTGATTCCCAATGGTTTATGTATCACGACCATTTTTCTCATTACAGAAGGAAGTTGATAGAATTCCTTAATTCCTTCTTTTGCTTTTTTTTTTGCAAATAGTTTATGTACTATTGGTATTAGTTGTTTTTTCCTTTGGAATTTCATTTGTGAACTATTTAATATTTTTCTCTGAAACTCAGTTGTTTGAATTCCAGGGGATAGATAGATCCCTAAGGCATTGCTTCTTACAGTAGTGCCCAAAGAACCAAAAATATATGATCTACCAAAAACTGAAAGGAAAATAACTTCAGAAAGTGGCAAGTTGATAAAATTATGTTGGTTTTGCCTTGCATTTGAAGACTATTTATAAGATGAGAACTATATGGATTCAGAATGTTTATACTCAAATATTTTAGGTGACATTAAATCATTATTTTAATATATAAATATAATTCCAGCTATAACTATATATATATGTACATATATATGTGTATATATATATATATACCTATAAATGTGCATGTGTATATTTCAGGAAAATTGTAAAGCATTTTTACTAACCTTAAGCTTCCCCCCTCCCCTTTTTAACATGAATATAGTGTTCCCTGCCCTGTGATACACAGACATCTTAGAATCCACCAGCAACAGATGTTTTAGAAAAGGAACTTGGGAAGGTTGTGTGTGAAGACTTTGGGGAGTATTTGCAGAGTTCTGAAAGAAAAATGCCAGAAGGAGGCTGTTGTTGCTACCTTAAAGAAAAACTCCAAGACCCAGCAACCAAGTTAACAGATTTTTAACTTGCTAACAAGGTAGATGCATATAAAGAGCTATATCTACATATAGCTCATTTGGATTTTACTATGAGACTTCTTTCATACAAAAGAGTAACAAAATCAAAGCAAATGCTTACTCTATTCTGATTGTCTACACTAATAATGTACAGGAATTTGTGGAGTAAAAGAAAAAAACAGTTAAGATCTGCTTTAAAAAGATATAAATAAAATTTAGTAATGACTATTTACTGCAGCTAATGAGACATCTATATAATCAAGATAAACACACATTATACATATATACATATTCACATTTAACACATATATTACAGACAACTAACCGTACCCAAGAAATCCCCATTGGAATAAGACAAAAAGTGCAGGATGTTTCTTCATATATACACAGTTATATGTTGTACTTACTCAACAAACTGTGGCAGTTCTGTAATAATTTAACACCAAGATGTAGGTATTTGGATTCTAAGTTATCTAAATCCTATTTTACGGAGGTATGCAGTAGTCAAGAACAAGCAAGTTGTGTGGTGCTGAACAGACCTGGTTTAGTGATATTGTACATCAAAGACATTCTCCCTGTCCCTGTTACTCTGATCAGAAGAGGTAGGGGTCTACTTCCCCAATCCCCACTTGACAAGCAGGTTGGGTTCCCTGAAGCTGGCTATCTATGTCTTCCCTCAAGGCTCTAGGGGGTAATCCTGGGGGACTGGGGTTTCTTAAAAAATTGTTAATGAATCTCTATCTGGTATATTCTCCAATATCAATTACCAGTTCACCATACTTCATTAATTTTAGAAATGGGTGTATAATAAGGTGATGCAGTAAAACAAGGTCAAACAAAACATTCCTCCCTTAAAAGTCTGGTGTAAACTGCCCTGGTGTTTTCAAGGGTCCTTGAGAGAGTGGTCTCAAACATAGAGAGCTCACATGACAAAAGAAAAATTCATACCCTCTGATTATTGGTATTGGATATCCTTTTATCCCTACATAGAGTCTTTGGCATTTCATGGTATCTGAAGATCTTTAATGGGTTATGATGATTAGGGCCATTTGAAGCTATATTTTTCTTCACCTAAAAAAAATGTCATGCTCCTGGAAGTTAAGTTTCCCTAGTGGGTTTTAATTTGTCCTATCTCAGCTCCCAAGTGGATTCACTGATTGTTACAAGTCCAGTCTCTTCAATAACATGGTTAATGAGGAAAAGGGGTATAACACCAAACTTGAACTTTCCTTACCCTTGCTATCCTCTGATTATATGCATAAACATTTATTTATTCTGACTACTTAGTTTAACTTTTAATGTAGTTGCTGGGATGCTTCTACTAGAATCTTTTTTTCTGATATACATAGACTCAGAGATATGCCTCATTCTTTCAAGCAATCCCAATATATTTCATCATCTAGTTTAATCCAATGGCTGGAAGTACTTCACTCCTTCTCAATTTGATTGACTAGGTTTTTCCTGTCTACTGTATGTCTTTGATATATTGATTCCAAAGAGATATCTTGGAATTGTTCACACTTATTTTACACCTTTGATTGATTCTGTAACTCAAAGAGGTTTTTCTTACATGATAAAAGTATCAGAACACAAAGCATCTTGTTATTTACATTAATAGGTGCTGAAGATGTGGAACACCTTCCAACAGTTAACTGACTTCTCCTGCTTTTACAGTGAAAAGTATGGAACACTGGCTTCTGTATATCCAATGAACTCTGCTGGCTAGCCCTTCTTTCTCCCCTTCACACTGTACTTTGTACTTTGAACCTTTTGCCCTATCCATCCCTTTTTGCTAATAAAAATCCTAATGATAGATAAAAATAAATTAGCATACTAACCTTTGTTCATGTGTTGCCATTTGGGTGAAAGAAGTTGGAAGAATATAGTTTGGAATAAGAGTGGTAGATGCATAAATTCTCTTTCATGTGCTGTCAACAGAAAACATGGGAGCAGCAGCCAAACAATGGGTTCTCCTGGAAATGATAAACCCAATGGTACTGTCTGTGACCACTTTATAAGTCAATCCAAGGTGAAAACTGGAAAAGATAAAAGCAAATAGAATTATCTTAATTCTGAAACCATCAAGCCTCAAAACTAGTGCTGTCAGTGAGTTATTTGAGACAAGATAAGAATGGACTTTTGAAAGGTCTCAGTAATACATTGGGGCAGATAGAGGCAAAGTAAATAGAATGCCAAGTCTGAATTTAGGAAGACATATCTCCCTGAGTTCAATTCTGACCTCAGACACTTACTAGCTGTGTGACCCTGGGCAAGTCACTCAACACTGTTTGCCTCAGTTCCTCATTTGCAAAATTAGCTGGAGAAGGAAATAACAAACCACTCCAGTATCTGCCAAGAAAACACCAAATGGGGTTGTGAAGAGTTGGACACAACTGAAAAACAACAGAACAAGTAATATATTCCCTCTTTTCTCAATTAACATAAATTTCCCTTAGATTATTGTTGTAAGTGAACCAGAATCCCAGGATGAAAAGGAAAAAAAGAGGGGCTCACTTCATGAAATTTCCTAGGTTCCTCTATCACCTCTCGCTAGTCAGTGCTAAACACAGGAATCCCATGTTACACAAACATTCTAATAGTACTGCTATATGGCAGAGAAATCTATAACACCACTTCTTCCTAAGAACTAAAGATGAGTATCACACATTGGGCAATGGAAAGATTCATGATAAATATTATTAGCAGGCTGCAGCATGTAACTCAGAAGGATCTCTGAAGAAGGACAGAAGTAAAGAAGATCATCAAGGGATTTTATGACAAAGAAGATGGGTTAGTCATCTGGCAAGAGCAAAGGATTACAGGAGAGTCAGGGTCTTCTATTGGTGCCCTCACAATATCAGGAGAAATCAAGGAAGGTTTCCAGCATATTAAGTTGACCCCTGGCAATGAACATTTGGGAGTACAGAGGACAAGAGTCCCACAGGATGGAAAAGCATGGATGAATTGCTATCTGCATAACAGGAGGAAACTCTTGATCATGAATCAATGAAATCACAGATCCATCTCAATATAAAATTCTGAGTTGTGTCAGGTCCATTTTTTTTAGATTTGTGTTTCTACTAATAATTAAATTTATAAATTTAGGAGCCAAGATGGCAGAGTAAAAACAGAAATTCCTCTTGGCTCCTGCTCCAACCACATCTAATACCTATAAAATATAACTCTGAACAAATTTTAGAGCTACAGAACCCACAAAATGACAGGGAGAAACAAATCTCCTGCTGAAATCAGCCTGGCAGGCCGACAGGAAGGGTCTATCGCACCAAACTGGGAATGAAGCACAGTCCCACGTGAACCACTGGCACAGACTAGCCAGAGTAGACTTCAGGAGAGTGAATCACCAGCAGCTGTGGTGGTTTCCAGACAGCTCAACCCATAAATGCCAAAGAGAAAGTAAAAGGTCAGTGGGGAACTCCGTTGGAATGAGGTAATGAAAGAATATTGTCTGGCCCCTATCCCCAGGGTGAGAGGTGGCAGAGGTATGGAGGCTGCAGCTGCTGCCACATGGCTGTCTCCAAACGTCTTGGACTGCAGATCATAGGGGGACCAAGCAACCATTCAGAGGTTAATAGCTCTTGCTTTGACCAGCTTGGATCTGGATCGCAGTCTTGGGTGGTGGTCCTGGGGTATGTGGCAGTGTGCTAGAGCTTGGGGTGTCTGTATAAAGGGCACCTTCCTCAGACCTCTGACAACATTTGTAAAAACACCAGCAATTTGGGACACAGCTCTCTCCACTCGGGAAGCAGAGTTCTACTGCAGCAAAGAGCTCAAACGTCAAGTAATTGGCTGGCAAGATGAGCAAGAAGAAGAAGCACAATCAGATCATAGAATCCTTTTGGGGGGACAAAAAGGATCAAAACAGGGAACCAGAAGAAGTCAATGAAGTCAAAACTCCCGCATCGAAATCTCCCGAGAAAAATATGAATTGGTTACAGGCCATGGAGGAGCTCAAGAAGGATTTTAAAACTCAAGTAAGAGAAGTGGAGGAAATATTGGGAAGAGAAATGAGAATGATGTCAGAAAATCATGAAAAGGAGACTGCTAGGGGACAGAGCTAAGATGGCAGTGTAGAAGCAGGAAAACTCTGTGATTTCCCCCCCATAACCACCTCAAATACCTATAAAATATGACTCTAAACAAATTTTAGGGCTGCAGAGACCACAAAGTGACAGAGAGAAATCTCCCATTGAAGGCACCTGGCAGGTGGACAGGAAGGGTCCATCACAGCATGCTGGGGGATGCACCCCACCCCGCATGAGGCTGCAGTTTTAGCCTCAGGGCAGCCCCAATCAGCAGTGGCTGGAGCGGACTTTGGGACAGTAGTTCAGACAGCAACTGTGGCGGTTTCCAGAAATATCAACCTATAAATGCCAAAGACAAAGCACAAGGTCAGTTTAGAACTTTGTTGGAACTGGGGAGAAGAGAGGCATGGTCAAGCCCCTGCTCCAAGAGTGAGAAGCAGCTGAAGCATGGCAGCTGTGCAGCTGCCTCCATGTAGCTTCTTCAGAGCTCCTGCCCTGCAGATCATAGGGGGACCAATATACCATTCAGAGGTTAATCACTCTTGCTTTAACCTGCATGGATCTGGATCATGGTCTTGGGTGGTAGTCCTGAGGTGTGTGACCAGTGAGCCAGAGCTTGTGGGGGCAGCAGAGAGGGCACCCAACTAATAGGTCCAGCAGCAGTGAAAACCCCAGCAATTTGGTACAAAGCTCTCCTCTCTGGAATCAGAGTTCTACTGTGGCAAAAAGCTCAAAAGCCAAGTAATTGAGTGGCAACATGAGCAAGAAAAGGAAGCAAAGTAAGTACAGTAATCAAACCTTAGATTCCTCTTTTTGGAGACAAAAATAATCAAAGCATGGAATGGGAGGAAGATAATGAAGTCAGAACTCCTGCACCAAAAGCTTCCAAGAAAAATATGAATTGGTTACGGCCATGGAGGAGCTCAAGTAGGATTTAAAAAATCAAGTAAGAGAAGTGGATGAAAAAATGGGAAGAGAAATGAGAATGATGCAAGATAATCAGGAAAAGTTAGTCAACAACCTGACTGAAGAAAATAACACCTTAACAAATAGACTAACTCAAATGGCAAAAGAGGCCCCAAAAGCCAATGAGGATAAGAATGCCTTAAAAAGCTAAAGTTGCCAGATGGAAAAAGAATTTCAAAAGCTCACTGAAGAGAATCATTCCTTCAGAATTAGATTGGAGCAAATGGAAGCTAATGACTTTATGAGACATCAAGATACTATTAAATGGATACAAACAACTGAAAAAATAGAAGGCAATGTGACATATCTCATTGGAAAAACCACTGACCTGGAAAATAGCCCCAGGAGAGATCATTTAAAAACTATTGGACTACCTGAAAGCCATGATCAAAAAAAGAAACTAGAAATCATCCTTTAAGAAATTCTTAAAGAAAACTGCCCTGATATTTTAGAACCAGAAGGCAAAATAGAAATTGAAAGAATTCACCAATCACCTCTTGAAAAAGATCCCAAAAAGAAAACTCCTAGGAATATTATAGCCAGGTTCCAGAGTTCCCAGATCAAGGGGAAAATATTACAAGCTGTGATTAAGAAACAATTCAAATATTGTAGAAACACATTCAGGATAACACAAGATCTAGCAGCTTCTACATTAAGAGATCAAAGGTCTTGGAATATGATATTCCAGAGGTCAAAGGAGCTAGGATTAAAACCAAGAATCACCTATCCAGCAAAACTGAGTATAATGCTTCAGGGGAAAATATGGCAATTCAATGAAATAGAGAACTTTCAAGTATTCTTGATGAAAAAACCAGAGCTGAACAGAATCTTTTACTTTCAAATACAAGAAGCAAGAGAAACATGATAAGGTAAACAGGAAAAAAGAAATCATAAGGAACTTATTAAAGTTGAACTATTTACATTCCTACATGGAAAAACTATAATTGTAGCTCATGAGATTTTTCTCAGTATGAGGATAGTTGAAGGGAATATATATGTATATATGTACACATACATATATATGTATAGGAGGGTATATATGTGTATAAATGCATATGTGAGTATGTGTATATGTGTGCACATATATACATAGACAGAGAGCACAGGATCAGTTGAATAGGAGGGGATGATATCTCAAAAATAAAATCAAGAGGTGAGAGAGGAACATAATGAGAAGAGAAAAGGAGAGATAGAATATTGTAAATTATCTCATATAAAAGAAGCAAGAGAAAATTTTTACAATGGAGGGGAAGAGCAGGAAGGTGAAAGGGAATGGGGTCAACCTTACTCTGGTTAAATTTTGCTTAAGGAGGGAATAATATACACACTCACTGGGGTATCTTATCCTACAAGAAAATATAGGGGAAGGGAATAAGAGGGGGGATGATAGAAGGAGGACAGATTGGGGGAAAGGGTAGTTAGAAGCACACGCTTTTGAAAAGGGACAGGGTCAAAGTAGAAAATAGAATCGGTGGGGGGTAGGATAGGATAGAGTGAAATATAATTATGCTTTCACAATATAACTATTATGAAAATGTTTTGCATAACTTCACATGTACAACCTATATTGAATTGTTTGTCTTTCCAGTGGGGATGGGTGAGGAGCGAAAAAGTAAAAGAATCTGGAAATCAAAGTTTTAAAATTTTTAAATTTTTTTAACATGCAATTGGGAAATAAGATACACAGGTACTGGGGTATAGAAATCCATCTTGCCATACTAGAAAGTTAGAGGGAACATGGGGGAGGATATAAGAGACAACAGATTGGGAGAAGGGGTATTCAGTAGGCTTGCTATCTTGGGGGGGGGTAGGGGAAAGATGGGGAGAAAATTTGCAACTCAAAATCTTGTGGAAATGAATGTTGAAAACTAAAAATAAAGTAATTATTTAAATTTATAAATGTAAAAGTAATTTGGGTTCTAAAGTATTTGAAATACAGTTTTATTCACTATTAATAGCAGAAATGAATGCCCACAAAATGAAGTGACAAGTGATTAGGGAATGCAACTGTTCAATACTCTTTTCTCTCTCCATTGAGATAGAAATGCCCTGAAAGTTAAAAAATAAGTTTATAAATAATAAATATAAATAATGAAAATAAGATAGAAAGAGGAGGGTATACTGTTTTCTTGGCTCAGTTTATTTCACTCTGCATCAGTTCATGTAGATATTTCCATGCTTTTCTGAAATCATTACGTACATCATTTCTTAGAAAATAGCAATATTCCATTACATTCATGTACCACTATTTGTTTAGCCATCCCCCTTGATAGGTTTCTACTTTTTTTTCTAATTCTTTGCTGTCACAAAAAAAAATGTTACTATAAATATTTTGGAAAACTTTGCATTGATGAATTCCTTGGTTCAAAGCATATAAATATTTTAACTACTTCATTTGCATAATTCCAAATTTGCTTTCCAAAATTGTTATGCCATTGCATAACTCCACCAACAATCTATTAGTGTACCCATCATCCCACAACCCCAACAACACTGACTCTTATCATTGTGGGGTGTCAGATGAAATCTCAGGGTAGTTTTGGCTTGCATATCTATTATGTTTAGTGATTTGGAGCATTCTTTCATATGATTGTGTAATTTGTAATTCTTGTTTTGAAAATGATTTATTCATATCCTTTCAATATTCATCTATTAGAGAATTAGAGAAAATTGATACACAGATATTTCTGCAATTGGTGGATTCTCTTCTCATCCTAGGAACATTAATTTTGTTTAGAGGCTTTTCAGTTCGTGTTCATTTGGGACAAAGCTCTCCTCTCTGGAATCAGAGAGAGTTATCAATTATATCTTTTTGAAATTGCTTCTTTTTGTTGTTAAAAATACACTTCCTCCCCATAATCATGGGAGGCATGTGATCTCTTCTATTGTATATAGTATGGTCTTTAATATTAAGGTTACATATCCATTTAGGATATATTATGAAATGTGGTGTAAGGTGTTGGTCTAAATCTAATTTCTGACAGACTGTTTTCCATTTTCCCCAGTATTTTCATCAAATAAGGAGTTTTTTCCCCTAGGTAATTTAGGTTTTCTAACTTTATCATTTATTTATTTAGGTTATCTAACTTTATGGGTTATTTAGCTCCAGTATTTCTGATTTTCCTTCTTTGGTCTATTCCATTGATTTATCTGTCCTTTAAAAAAATAACTGTTATAACAGCAACATTGTGCAATGACCAACTTTGATAGCCTTAGCTATTCTCAGCAATGCAATGATCTAAGCCAACTATAAAAAGACTCATGATGGAAAATGCTATCCACATGCAAAGAAAGAACTATGGCGTCTGACTGCAGATTGAAGAATCCTATTTTCTCTCTTTTGTTGTTGTTGTATCTTCTTTCTTGTGGCTTTTTCCTTTGGTTCTAATTTTTCTTTACAACATGACCAATGTGGAAATATGTTTAATATGATTGTACCTGTATAGCCTATATCAGGTTGCATGCCATCTTGGGGGGGGGGGAGCAGAGGAAAGAGGAGGAAATTTAGAACTCAAAATCTTATAGATGTGAATGTTGAAAACTAAAAACAAACAAATAAATTTTAAAAACTGATATCAAATGATTTGATGACTGTTGCTTCATCATATAGTTTGAGATCTGGAAGTACTATTCTCCCTCCATCCCAACCTCTTTTCATCATTTCCCTTGATATTCTAGATCTTTTGCTTTTCAGAATGAATTTTGTTATTTTCTTAAGTTCCATAAAGCACACCTTGGTAATTTGATTATATTAGCATTAAAAGTATAAATTAACTTTCATACTCTTGATATTTTTATTGTTGTTTGCACTTCATTCTCAAAGAGGACCATGGCATCAGGAAGGTGGTGCCATGACTTGCAAGTGAATTGGATTTAGTTGAGGAATGGCTGTGCAAAATCACCATCCTCACTCTCTTCACCAAAGTCATCTGGATCCAGTGGCAAGATATAGAGCAGGACCACTGGAGATGTTCCAGTGTGGGGCTAAACCTGGTCTGTACCAGTGAAAAGGCCTCTTTAGAGGAGCAAAGAAAGTGGGAGCAGTTCCTAATCCCCTTGGCCCACGAGTACTTCGTTAAGGTTAGACCTTTAATAGGGTTTTGGGTGTATCTGGGTATCTTGCCCTCTCAGTGAGCGAATGTATTTCTTCTGCATTGTTAATCTTCCCTTGAGGGACTTTGTGTATGCCAAACCATACTGCCAAGCCTTGTAAAACCTTGGGCAAGAAAAACAGCAGAGGGATTTTGCTGCCATGATTCTTTGTTATTAGATCGCAGAGTTGGAATATTTTAAAGCTGGGAGGGACCTCAAAGATCAACTAGTCCAACTTTCTCATTTTACATGGGAGGAAACTGAGGTCCAGAGACAGTGTGTGACTTGACCAAAGTCATACATCTTGTAAGCACAGGAGTTGGTGGTTGGGCAGTTAGGTGGTGCAATGAATAGATCACCAGTCCTGGAGTCAGGAGGACCTGAGTTCAAATCTGGCCTCAGACACTTAACACTTACTAGCCATGTGACCTTGGGCAAGTCACTTTACCCCAACTTCCCTGCCTTCCCCCCTCCAAAAAGCAAAAAAAGAAAAAAGAAGAAGAAGGAGAAAAAAGAGGAGGAGAAGAAGGAGGAGGAGGAGGAGGAGG
>NW_027187419.1:87556253-87559991 GCF_028583685.1 Petaurus breviceps papuanus | reverse complement strand
AGAAGAAGAAGAAGAAGAAGAAGAAGAAGAAGAAGAAGAAGAAGAAGAAGAAGAAGAAGAGGAGGAGTTGGTGGTTGAACCCAAGTCTTCTGGATTTGGATTCATCACTCTAGCCCATTGCTTCTTGGTGAAAGTTAGATTTTTCATAGGACTGTCTCAGTCATTCCCTTGTCTTTACGTCAAAGGTAAAAGGGATCATTCAGGTCCATGAAAGAAGTGGGTCTTGAGCTGGTCCTTAAAAGATAAATAGGGTTTACCTAAGAAGAGAGGGAAACAATCTATAACAAAGACAGGAATAAGCACTTCTTGTTTCCTTGTTAAAAATTTTCTTTGGCATTTACTCAGATGTATTTACTTTGATAGAGCAGCTAGGTCACACTGTAGATAGAGTGCTACGCCTGGAGTCAGGAAGATTCATCTTCATGAGTTCAAATCTGGACTCAGACACCTCAGACACCTACTAGCTGCAACCCTGGACAAGTCACTAAACCCTGTTTGCCTCAGTTTCTTCATAGGTAAAATGAGCTGGAGGAGGAAATGACAAACCACTACAGTATCTTTGCCAAGAAAACCCCAAAAAGATCATGAAGAGCTGAACATGACTGAACAGCAAAAATTAAATATTACCTTCTCTTGTCCTCTTATCCTTGTGTATTTAAGTATTGTATCTATTTTTCCCCTTTTATCTTCCCTCCCCCCTCCCCCACCTTAGAAATAGGAGTCATTTTACGTGAAGTTCTCCCTCCTTCCTTTTTGTATCCCCATAGCATTCATAACAGTGTGCTAGGAAGAGTCAGGACTGGGAATTTTTGAACCTGAGACAAACATGAAAAATTCCATCAGGTTGTCGTAGGAGAGAGAGACACACGTTGATCCATGAAGGAAAAGAGGAAAGACCTTGGGATACCAGAAGGCCCCTCCTGGGGAGTTTTCTACCCCTGTCCCTAGCCCGGGAAGCAGGCTATTTGGTAGCTAAATGTGCTCAATAACTAGGTGCTGAGATCAATGAAGCTATTACTTGGAGGACAGTGGGGGCAGTGATGACCTTTAGAGTAAACAAGCAGAGACTGAAAGGGGAGGGCTGAATGAGGACATTTTGTAGTTGGAAAAAACTGGGAACATTTTTATACAATTTAGTTTTATAGAAGAAGAAAGTGAGATTCCCCCCAAAGGAGAAATTCACAGAGGAAGTTTATTCAGCTTTTACTGAAAAAGAAATTGAGATGAGGGGGAGTCAAATACAGCTGAGATCTCACAAAGTTATGGAGCTGGAAGGGGGAACTTTGAGACCACCTATGTCAATCCCCTCATTTTGCAGAGGAAACAGAGTTGGTCTCAGAGTAGGAATACCAGTTTTCCTAGTTCCCTTTCCCTAGCTCTTTTTGGCACAGAGTTATGCAGACCTGGCTTCCCTCAAGGACACCAGAGCTTCCAGAGGAGTGGTCCTTGGTCTCATGACTCAGGAAGAGCAGTTGACCCTGTTTCCAAGTTCACCATTCCATTCCATCCCCTGCCTCCATCTCTTCCTAATAACAGGAAAGCTTGAGAGGCTTGGGAGAGAAATTCTTAGAAGGAAAGAAAAAGGTTCCCAGGATGGGAGAAACAGAATTCTGGCCAGGAAGTAGAGTAGCTTTTCAGTAGAGACTGAAGGTCTCCCTCCCTTCCCAAGCCTTACTCTGCTTGGAGTTAGGCTCAGGCTCCACCATTCCACCTTGCCCTCCATACTGCGCACAGATGTATCCCTTTTTTGTTGGCTAATTAGGAATTTGCCTTTTCCATCCATGGGCTTCTTGGATGCCTTTTTTGGGAGGGGAGAGGGGATAGACTATGCAGAATAATAGGGTTACAGTCCTGGCTCTGACTATTCTGCGAGTAGCACTTTCCCAGCTTTCTCTCCTAAAGAAGGGGGTGGCTAGGTGGCACAGTGAATAGAGCACTGGCCCTGGAGTCAGGAGGACCTGAGTTCAAATCCGGCCTCGGACACAACACAAAAACTAGCCATGTGACCTTGGGCAAGTCACTTAACCCCAACTGCCCTACCTTCCCCCCTCCAAAAAAAAAAGTGCTGTCAATGACATTTCAAATGCCTGACCCCTTAGCAAAGCTCCAAAGTCCCTTCAGGAAATCTAGCTGATGCTGGACTCCACAGAGGGCATCAATAAAACTTGTTGATTTGCACTGAATCTGTGGACTTATTGCTGGAACTGATCTACTCCCATCCCCTTGTGTGTCTTCATATAATGCCAGTATATCTATCCTTTGATATTTAGCACATTGCGTTGCCTTAGTAACCAGGTGTCTCAGAATTCATGCTTTTAGTCAGACTGTGTCAAATCATTTTCTCTCTTCCAAAATGATTACAAATTCTTGATTTCTGTTACATTCTTTACTGTATGTACCCTGGCCAGGTTGCTTTGGATTGAAGTGAAGAAGTCAAGTCCAGGAGACAAATCTAGTTTAAACTACAGTTGTATCCTCTTGTACCAAAAGTTTTCACTGAATTTGAGAATAATGGGGAATGGAATGGAATTACTGACCAAATCCTGGATTGATTATTTACTACAAAGGAATGTCTGTCCTATTGGGAGAGGTCAAAAAACAAAGGTTCAATGGTAGACCTTGTGTTGCATTTGTAAATTGCATTAAATTGACTAAGCAGTTCTCTGGATTCAGGTTGTTTACCTAGGATGTAATAGTTTTTGATAGCTGATTTAGTCATTTCACTTTTTATATATTTTCTTGGTATTTATGAGCAAAATAAGGCAGTAATAGAATTTAATTCAATTTGATGAGAATTTACTAAATGCTTGCTATGTTCTAGGTACTATACTAGGTGCTAGGGATGGAAATACAAGAATGACAACAGTTTCTATTCTTAAGGAACTTACAATCTATTGACCAGTAAAAACTGATTTGATGAGTATGGCCTCAGATAAGACTGAGCATTACCTCTGTGGCACCTCCCAATCCCCTTTCCTCCACTCCTGACAGATTGGCACAATTAAGAGTTAAGTTCACTAGATACCTGACCCTCATTTCTCACTCTTTATGGTCAATGTGGAAAATGCCATCATTTTGTTGGTCCCAGCTATATTACTATTTTCTCCTATGGATGAAAGAGCAGTTTCCTGTTGGTGCCAATTTGTTTTGTCCAAAACTCTATATATGTTTGAGTCCTGAAGGTCTCTGAGTCTTTAACTAGAGTGTGAAAGTCATTACATGGTTCCAGGTCCAGAAGACATTCCACTGTGTGCCGCCCTCAACTCAGGGTCAGGGGTGATGACTTTTCCCCATTGATACCCATTTTCTTCCTCCACTTGGAGTAGACACAAAGTTTTGTTCACTCTCTATACCTGTATCTCTCCTCTGTTCTTCATCTGAGCTTTCTGGCTTTACATAATCCACTGTGGGAAAATACATACTTAGATAAGTAAGTCTATCTATCTATCTATCCATCTATCCATCCATCTATCTATCATCTATCTATCTATCTATCATCTATCTATCTATCTATCATCTATCCATCTATCCATATATCTATCATCTATCTATCATCTATCTATCATCTATCTATCTATCTATCTATCATCTATCTATCATCTATCTATCATCTATCTATCTATCATCTATCTATCTATCATCTATCTATCTATCATCTATCTATCTATCATCTATCTATCTATCATCTATCTATCTATCATCTATCTATCTATCATCTATCTATCTATCTATCTATCT
>NW_027187419.1:87543630-87555853 GCF_028583685.1 Petaurus breviceps papuanus | reverse complement strand
ATCTATCTATCTATCTATCTATCTATCTATCTATCTATCTATCTATCTATCTATCTATCTATCTTCCACCATCCCTCACATATTTATTACCATCTGTCAATTTTGCTGTGACTTCTTATATTATCTTTTTTACTCAGCTTTAATAAATTATTAACCAACAAGTCAATCACCTGGGTCTTATGAATGAGTTTGATTGAAAGCAGGTTTCTCGAATCCATGGTGTTGAATGAGTCAAATCAAGATTTTAATACTTTTAAAAAATATTTTAGAGTGATAGAGGATGAGCTGAGTTACCCAACTGGCTGGGTCCCCATTCAGACAACATCTCCATCTCCATCTCTGTCTCTGTCTCCCTCTCCAAAGGAAGGTAAATTTTGATTGTCAAAAGCTGCCTAATCAACTTGGGGTTTACTGGATAGACTTCTCTCAAAGATCAAACCTTAAACCCATTTCACTCTGAAGTTCATACATTGGACAGCAATAGGTCCCTGCTCAAGCATCACTTAATGGTTACTTTTTGGGCCTTCTGGGCTCAGAGTGAACATAAATAGTAACTGTTTCTCTTTTTGGCCAACAACCAAAGGTTTTCCCCTCCCAGTTTAATTTTTTTGTTTATTTATTTATTTTGATTAAAGGGGCCATCCCTTGGCTCACTTCTTAAAGAGGCCTATTCACTGAATGGATATTACCTCAAGGGTCAGGGTCTCCCATTGCATCCTGGGCCATCTCCAGTTATTCTGAAAAATATCTGGCCACTGGACCCAGATGACTCTGGAGGAGAAAGTGAGGCTGGGGATCTTGCACAGCCCTCCTTCACTCAAATCAAAGTCAACTGCAAATCATGTCATCATCTCCCTGATGCCATGTCCTCTTTGAGAACAAAGGACAAACAATATTTCAGAGTGATATTTCCTTTCTTTTCCCTTAGGTTAAATTTTGAATCTGAGTAAGGACAACTAAACCTTTTCCAGCTGTGCCTGTGGTAGAAGGGGCCATAGTCTAAGAGTTTGCATCTAAGCACTGTTCAATGAGTAGTGGAGATACCACAGGCACTGAGAGCCCCCAGAGACACACTGGATGCTCTCTGACAAGAGAAAACCAAATGGCAGGTGACTTACATGTAGTACTACCTAGGAGACAAACTATATACTATACTCCCTTGATGGATTATTAATTAACTTAACCCACTTATCTGTAGATTTCAGAAACAGCAGTAAGTTAGGTGTAGAGTGTCTTTTTGCTACAGTATTAACAAGTATGTACTGTGCTCTCACCAATATCACATATACAGAGAAATTTTGGATGGGGTTTGGGAGTGATAATAATTGGGGGGATCAGGAGAAGCCTCATGTAGTAGGTGATATTTGAACAGTCTGGAATGAGTCTAGGGATTACAAAAGGCAAAGGTGAGCAGGGAGAAGTATGGGGTCAATCTATGCCAAGGCTCAGATAAGGACTCTCCATTCATTTACCAGCAAGTAGGCCATCTTGGTTTCAATGTAAAGGAGCTGAAGGAGACAAATGTGGAATAAACCTAGAAAAATAGGTCTGAGGCAGATTTTGAAGGGCCTTAAATGCCAAACAGAAGAGCTTGTATTATTTCAGAGGCAACATAGAGTTGGTGAAGTTTATTGAGCAAAAGGGAAACGTGCTTTAGGAATATTACTTTGGCAGCTCTGTGAAGGCTGGAGCAGAGGAGAGAGACCAGGGGCAGGGAGACTAAGTAGGAGGCTACTGCAGGGACTCTGGGCAAGAAGAGATGGAGGCCTGAAATGGGTGGCAACAGAGTATAAAGAAGAAAATTTAGGAGAGAGCTAGGATCAACAAAACTTAGCAAATGTTTGGATATGGGAAGTGAGATCAAGGGCAGAATAGAGCCCAACTTTAAGACTCTGTATGAACCTGGATGACTGGTTGGATGACAGAGCTCTTCATTTTATTTTATTTTTTGCTTTATTTTTGGAGAGGGGAAGATAGGGCAATTGGGGTTAAGTTACTTGCCCAAGGTCATGTGGCTAGTTTTTTTGGTATTAAGTGTCCAAGACCAGATTTGAACTCAGGTCCTCCTGACTCTAGGGCCGGTGCTCTATTCACTGTGCCAACTAGCCATCCTGTATGGTGGAGCTCTTGATAAGAAAAGTAGAGGGGTGGCCAGGTGGCTCAACGAGTAAGAGCACTGGCTCCAGTGTTGGGACGACCTGGAGATCGAATCCCGGGCTCAGACACTCAGCGCCACACCCAGAAATAACTGGCCGTGTAACCTTGAGCAAGTTACTTAACCCCAATTGCTTAAAAAAAAAAAAAAAGACTACAGCAACTTATCACAAGAATAATAAACTTTGATTAGGTTGGATTTATTCCAGGGCTTCAAGGATGGTTTAATTTCTGGCTGTGTAACCTTGAGCTGGCCGTGTAACCTTGAGCAAGTTACTTAACCCCAATTGCTTAGGGGCGGCCAGGTGGCTCAGCGAGTAAGAGCACCGGCTCCAGTGTTGGGACGACCTGGAGATCGAATCCTGGGCTCAGACACTCAGCACCACACCCAGAAATAACTGGCTGTGTAACCTTGAGCAAGTTACTTAACCCTGATTGCTTAAAAAAAAAAAAAAAGTAGGAGTATGTATTTAGGAGGAAAGATAATAAACTCTGTTTTGGACTAGTTCAGTTTGATTTGCTTATGGTGCATGCAGTTGGAGATGTCCAGCAGGCAGCTAATAATGTAGTAGTGGGGCTCATTAGAGAGATGGGGGCTACATCATGAGTAGACAGGGGAGGCATCTGCATGGAGAGGATTAAACCCAGGAAAGATGATAATAAGATCACTGAGAGAGATGAAGGGATAAAGGAAGAGGGACCAGGCCAGAGACCTAGAGTACACCCACATATGGAACATAAGATTCACTCTGTTGTTATTTTTGTTCAGTTATTTCAGTTGTGCACAACTCTTTGTGACCCCATTTGGGGTTTTCTTGGCAAAGATACTGGAGTGGTTCACCATTTCCTTCTCCAACTCATTTTTACAGATGAGGAAACTGAGGCAAACAAGGTTAAGTGACTTGCCCATGATCACATGCAAGTTTCTGAGGTCAAATTTGAATTCATGAAGATGAGTCTTCCTGACTCAGGCCAGCACTCTAGTCACATGACTAACCAAGAGTCACTCACTATCTAAAGACTATGTTATTCTGGCTAAGTGGAGAGAAGGCTAGGGTTAGGATATATGTATAGACATCCTATTTATGGATGCAGTATAGGAAAAGTAAGGAAGCTTCTTTCAGAAGCTTCCCAAGGCTGTGGTATATCACCCTTTGGGAATGCCTCATTGTCTCTACCATCATCATTTTATAATCTCTCAAAGTTTGATTTTCTCCATTTTACTGTTTGCATATTGATTCTCTGCATAATCTATTTTATCTTCTAGTAGATATTTCAATTTGGTTTCAATTTCCTTTCTCCTCCATAATGATTTCTTCTGATCACTTTCATTTTCATATTTTCTTCCCTTCAAGGTGTTTGTTTCCTTTCCCAGTGTCTTCAGCTTTGAGGTAGAGAAACCAAATCCTTCTGATTGAGTTCTTGTTTTCAAACTTTACCTAAGCCCAGAAGAATTTCATTCTTAACATGTTCCAAAGGCTACCACCACAAACATTTTGTTGTTCTAAATACCACATTTAAGAAACAGAATAGTTCACAGCTATTATGACTTTGATGAGATATTGATTCCTAGGTAAAAACCGTGCTTTGAAATTATATAGTCCATTTAGGCAATAACAGCTTGTTCATATAACACTAGATTAATACAAATAACTTCCAGATTTTCTTTCAGCAGGAAACTAGAATTGCTACTACACGCATTCTTGTGACAAATGCCACATCAGTTTGGCACATATTTTGTATCATATCTGCCAGACAGTCTGTCCAGCAGCAGAATGCTCTTAAACTAGAAATTTTCTTCAGTTTATAAAGCACCCCTTGGTAATTTGATTAGTTTAGCATTAAAAATATAAATTAATTTTCATACTATTGTCATTTTTATTATGTTGGCACAGCCTAGCCATGAGCAATGAATATTCCTCCAGCTATTTGAATTGTTCCTTATTTCCTTAAGGAGTGGTCTTCAATCGAATCTGTACCAGTGCATTTTGTGTGCTAGATCAACCCCAACATGTTTGATGCATTTTTTAGTTATTTGGGATGGAATGTCCCTTTCTGTTATTTCTTCTTGGGCCTGATTATTATGATAAAGAAATGCTGTTGTTTTGAGGGGCCGTTTTGTAGTCTGCAACTTTGCTGAAGCTATTGTCTCAATAAGTATCTTTGCTGAGTCCTTAGGATTTGCCAAGTAAACTATAATATTATTAGCAAATGAGGAAGTTTCATCTCCTCTTTACTTCTCATTATGCTTTTGTTTTCTTTCTCTCTTTCTTTTTATTGCTGTTGCTAGCATTCCAGAACTATAGCAAATTATAGTGGGGACAGTGAGTATCCTTGCTTCATTCCATATTTACTGGGAAAAGTTTCCAATGTATCACATTGCCTATGATCCTTAAGTTTTGATCTAGACATGTGCTTTTTATGATATTAAAAGAGGTCCCATTATGTCAGTACTTATTGGGGTTTTTATCATAAATGAGTGCTCTACTTTGTCAATTGCTTTTCTCTGCATATATTGAGATAATCATGAAACTTTAGATATTTGGGTTTTAATACAATTAATTATGTTGAATGTTTGCCTAATGCTGAACTATCCTTTCATCTGTAATATAAATTAATCTGCTTGATCACAATGAATTATCGTTAGATAAATTGTGTAATCTGGATCAATTTGCTTAAATTTTTGGAATCAATGTTCAAGAATGATATTAGCCTATACTTTTCTTCTATGTTTTATCTTTCCTTGGTTTAAATATTAGGACTATGTCTCAAAGGATTCTGGTTGGGTGCTGTCTTTCTAAGCTTTCGAGAATAATTTTCGAAGTATGGGTACTAATTGTTCTTTAAAAGTTAGAAAGAATTCTCAATTTTCAATTTTTGAAATTAGTAGCTTTTTTTCTTTTACAGCTAGATTGTTTCTTTTATGAAATTGGGTTATTTAAAATTTTTATTTGATCTTCTGAGAGCTTGGGTATTTTATATGAAATATATAAAAGTTTGAAAGTATTCTTTTTTGTGTGTGTCCTCAGTTTTGTTAGCATATAATTGTGTATATTTTGATTGTTATGGCTTTGTTGTGATTTCACTTTGTTCATTTGCTATTTTGTTGGATTAGTTAAAGATCTATCAATTTTATTATTCTTTTGAAGAAATTATCTTTTAGTTTTACTTATAATTTCTACGGGTTTTTTATTCCAATTTAACTATTTCTCCTTGAATTTTTAATGTCTCCTCTTTGTGTTTATTTTAGGTTTGTTTATTTTTGATTTGCTAATTTTTAAAAATTAGTATTTAGCTCATTGATCTTCTATTCCATGAATGTATGTTGTAGGAATGTAATTTTTCCCCTAATGACTGCTAGCACTATATCCCCAAAATTTTGGTATATTGTTTCATCATTATAATTTTTTCACACAAATACTAATTACTTCTAAAATGTCTTATTTTGACCTACCCATTATTTAGGATTTCATCATTAGATCTTTATTTGGATCTGGGTCTCTTGTTTATGTTTTCTGGACCAATGACTATTTTATTGTGTTATTGTCTGAACAGTATGCATTTACTATTTCTACCCTTTTACATTTGTTTGAAATATCTCTGTACCTTAATGTGTGTTAAATTATTGTACAAAATTCTATGCAGTGCTGAAAAATATAAGAAAAATTACTAGCCCTATAGTCCCATTTAGAAAACACCACAAGTCTTTTAGCTTTATATTCTCCAGCAATTTGTTTAGTTTCTTTTTTCCCTTTTATCTGTTAGACTTATCCAAAACTGAGAGTGGGATATTGAAAGTCTTTGTCACTGTTGTGGTACTACTGTCTCTGCTTTCTTGTAGCTCAGTTAATATTTCCTTTATTAATTTATATACTAAGGCAGTTGAAGTATTTAAGTTTATTGCTGACATTAGTTTGTTATTTATGGTTCCTTTAAGTATATTGTAGCTTCCTTGTCTATCCTTTTTTATTTTTTGAATATTTGTTTTTGCTTTGTCAGGTAGTATTACTGCAACTTCTACTCTTCAGATTAACTTGATGCAAAGTATTTTTTTTCCCATTGCCCTCAGATATATTATGTGTATGTCTACCTTTTTTAAAATGTATTTTTTTTTTTTGCTTTTTGGAGGGTAATTGGGGTTAAGTGACTTGCCCAAGTTCATGTGGCTAGTTTTTGTGTTGTGTCTGAGGCTGGATTTGAACTCAGGTCCTCCTGACTCCAGGGCCAGTGCTCTATTCACTGTGCCACCTAGCCACCCCTAAAATGTATTTCTTATAAACAACAGATTGTAGGGTTTTATTTTCTTTTCCACTATGCTACTTTTTCATTTTATTGGATTATTTAACCCATTCACTCATTAACCCATTAAAATTATGAGAACCAGGTTTATATTTGCCTCCATTTGTCTCTAATATTGTTTTTTTTCCCAAGTTATGGTTTTTTTCCCCTCTTCCCCTGTAAGTATGATACTTTTCTATTATTTTAGTTTAATCTGTTTTAAGGTGACCCTATTCCTATTGGCTCATTAATACTCACCCTTAATCCCTCCCCTTTCTCTTTGGAGTTTTTCTTACTAATTCCTTTTTCTTTCCTACTTTTTTTTTTTTTATTAAGCAATCGGGATTAAGTAACTTGCTCAAGGTTACACGGCCAGTTATTTCTGGGTGTGGTGCTGAGTATCTGAGCCCAGATTTGATCCAGGTCATCCCGACACTGGAGCCGGTGTTCTTACTCTCTGAGCTACCTGGCCGCCCCTTTTCTTTCCTACTTTTATCTGGTTATTTGTCTTCCCTTCTTTTTTGTCCCCCTTCAGTTAGTCAAGTAGATTGCCCCTTCATCTCTTCCCCTGCAGCTCCTCATTACTTTTTAAAATTTCATTTTTGTCCCTCCTTTTTCAGAGAGGACTTCTCTGTCTTCATTATCTATCCTTTCTGTCTACTTCTCATTTTCTGGTTAATGACACTTATACTTATCTAATCCCTCTCTATTCCCTACACTATTCATAGAATCAAAATTCCCAATGTGTCCATTCAGGACTCTCCACTACAGCCACTTTCTGCAACTGTCTTGTAGAGCTTGTTCCATGGATTCCCCTTTTCCACTTTGTCTCACTCCCAAAAAAATGTCAATTCCTCCAATGACAAAGAGGACATTTCCTCCTTGTCCCTAATTATTCAGTTTACCACTGATCTGTATCCTCCCTCCAGTTTCCTCCTTTCACCAACTGCTTCAAAATCTTCATCTTGGGTCCATGCCCTTCTACTCTTCCAACTGCCCTCAGGAATTCCAATTCTATCCCTACCCCCTCATTGAGGCAGGTTTTGTTGCTGTTGTTCAGTCATTTTTCAGTTGCTTCTGACTCTTTGTGACCCCATTTGGGGTTTTCTTGGTAAAGATACTGGAGTGGTTTGCTATATCCTTTTCCAGCTTATTTTGCAGATAGGAAACTGAGGCAAATAGGGTTAAGTGACATGCCCAAGGTTACATAACTACCAAGAAAAAGGAATCTTCCTGACTCCAGGCTGAGCACTCCATCCACTTTATCACTTCACTAGCTGCCCTCCCACTGAGGCAGGATGAAGTACTCTTTTCAAGCATCAAATGCTCACAGACAACACCCAGCACAAGTTCCCCATCTCCCTTCACAGAACATCTCTCTTTATTCAGAGGAGCATTCATCAATAGAGTCTCTTCCCACTAGCAAAACAAGGCCTCCCTCTTTTTCCTTCCCATTTCAATTCTTCTCCCCCTCCTCCTCAACTATCCCTTGCAGGCTTCTATGTTCCTAAGACACAGGGGTGACCATTTCCTGATTGTTAGTCCTCAAGTTGACCTGGGTACATCACACACTTCCTTCTCTGCCTCCTCCCTTCCCTCCATTTCATTTCATGATGTATTCCCATAGGGAAAAAATAATTCACTTGTAGGCAGGGTGTCACCAAGTTCTGTCTATAAGTATCCCAGGCCTGCCTCTCCACTGCTATTTCCACCTGATTTCCACCTTCAAATCATCTCTTTGTGTACATTTAGAAAGAAATTTCATAATGGTCTCTGCAGTCACCTTGTTATTATCATTGTTTTTGACTGTTGCATTCATTTGTACCTCTGTCATTTCTCTTCTCTGAGGTATTTGAGTAGCAGATAATCTCTTTAGGTCAAGTTTTATTTTTCCAAAGAATGTTTCAAACTTCTCTTTATTATTGAATGTCTATCTTTTTTCCATTTATTAAGATCAGATATGCAGAGTAGGTCATCCTGAGCTGTTTTTGAGCTCTACTGATTTATCTGAAACATGTTTTCCCATTCCCTACTGTTTTTGGCTGGGTGCAGAACAGTGTTTTATTATTCTAATTTCTTTTCCTTTTTATTTAAAAGTCTTTCTTCTGTTCACTCTGATTTAAATTATTAAATTTAATCAGTATGTGTTTTAGAGTTTGTAGCCTTGGCTTCTTTTCTGGAGCCTATCTATGGATTTTTTTAATTGATATGTCTTTTTCTGTGTTCAAAAGTTCTGGGAAATTTTCATGTATTATTTCTTGCAATATGGTGTTCAGACTGTTTGACCTATTCTGTTCTTCTGGAAGACCTATAATACTTAGGTTATCTTTATGCATCTTGTCTTTGAGAGCAATATGTTTTGTTTGGATAGGGAGCAGTATTTCTTTTAATGTTATTCTCACTTCAGTACATTGTCCTCCCAATAAATCATCCTCTCATTGTTTCTTTAGTGAGCCTTGCCATCACAGATTCCCATTATTTTTGCTGTACAGGCAAAGAACTTTGCACCCAAAGTTCTCATTTCTCTTTTAAGTCACTCAGAAACAGTGTGTTTTGGTTTCACATTCTCTTCAAATTCCATAGGGTCCTCTGTCCCATTAAGCATTGGATTATGTTTCTTTGTTTTAAAGTATTTATTTATAAATAACAGAATTCGTTTACCAGATCTGAGGACCATATTTCCTTCTATTGTTAAGATTTTTTTTTGCTTTTTTCAGAAGGTAATTGGGGTTAAGTGACTTGCCCAAGGTTATACAGCTAGTTTTTGTGTTGTATCTGAGTTTGGATTTGAACTCAGGTTCTCCTGACTCCAGGGCTGGTGTTCTATTCACTGCACCACCTAGCTGTCCTTTACTGTTAAGATTTTCTCTGTTGATTAATCTATCTATGTTCAAAGCCTTTGAGGTTTCTTCCTCCTTATTTTTTGGTAATTGCAGTACTTTCTTCCTTATTTTCCCCTCTTGTTCACTTTCTGACTCTCTCCTTTCTATTTATAGTATCTCTGGTGAATCTCCAAACATGTCAGACTCCTTTCACACTGGGCATTTCATAGGTATCTTCCCCAAATGACTTTTTTGATGGGACAGAACTGGCCCCAACTGATGCTGGACTCTTTCCCTCAAGCTAAGTGGAATGCTGCATGCCTTCATGATGTCCTTCCCAATACCTCTGTTCCTTGGTTCTCTGACTTAGCAGTACAGAATGCTGCCACACTGGTGCCACTGTACCTCGGGGTTTCTGTCATTTGGAGTCTTTTGTTTCTGAGGCTGGAAGGGTGAATACTGGTGTATGGGGGAAGCCATATTTCAAATCTTGTCCCTTCCCCTTTATCTTCTAATCTCCTGCAAAAATCTTTTCCAGCACCGTATGTTGCTGTAACACTGGCAAACTTCTGTCATCTGAAGCCCATATATCCACTGCATTGCAAAGAGGGAAGGGGGAGCAGGGTGTGGAGCTGAATTTTGTTGCAATTCTATGTCCTTGGGTAGGCTAGTGGAGCCTCGCTGCTGGTAGTATGGTGTGCAATGCGAGATAGGGAACTAAGTGAGCTCAGAGTAGATACTAGTTTGTGGGGTTTTTTTTTACTTTCTTTTGAGTTCTAGGTGTCCCAGAGCATGGAGAGAGCTGAAGTTTCTTTCTTTTGGATGCATAATTTGCTTCAAAGAGGCGTGAAAGGTAATGATGATCAGAGAAAAGGTCTAGTTTCCCATCTTGTTGATCATGTGACCCATAAGTATCTGAATGATTTTCTCTACATAGAACTTTTCTTTCTGCTTGTGTCTTCCTTGGGACATATGCCTGTCAGTTAAAAGGGGTGATGTATTTAATAACTTTTCTCAAGTAAGTCCAAATTATTTTCCATAGACTAATTCACAGCTCTGTGGTATATTAATATGCTTATGTTTCCATAGCCCCTCCAATTTTTCATCATTTGATAAGTATAAGGTAAAAACTCAAAGCTCTTTTTAAATTCCATTGTCTTATTATTAGCCACTTGGATAATTTTTATATGATTGTTTATGATTTATATTTCTTTTTGGAAACAGTTTCCTTTAAATTCTCTTTTTGACTGACATAATTTTGTATAGTAATTTTTGGCAATTCTCAATTTCTTCCCTAATCATTGTGAATTCATCTTAATTTTTTAATTTGAGGAATGTTATTTTCTTTTCTTTTTTAAAAAATAAACAAATGCTTTATTAATTTTTTTGGCCTTTTTTAAGAAAAAAATTGTGGTTGTGAATTCAATAAACATTTTCTTTTCAATACATGAATTTCTCCTTTGCTTTTCAAGATTTCTTTCAGTTTTTTGGCGGGGTCAACTATTCATTTGTTTACTTTCAAGTATTTTTTGTTCCATATTTGGTTCATTAATCTTCTTTCAATTTTGTTAAGCTATGTTTTCAGAGATAACTTTTTTTCTGAGGACTGCTTTAGCTTCATACCATAGACTTTGGTATACTATCTCATTGTCATCATTCTCTTTAATATATTTATTGTTTTGTAGGCTTTTTAAAAAATCAACTTGTCATTCAAAGTGTTGCCTATTCTCCATTTAGGTCTATATTTTTGCTCATATTTGCTTTATTATTTACCAATTTTATGTTATAGTCTATAAATGATATATTTAATACTTCCTCCCTTTTACATTTATTTATCTCTCTTTGCTCTAGCACATGCTCAAGGGACACAATCCTTTCCCATTCCCTTTCATCTGCCATCTTCCCATCCTGAATCTAGAGCAATCTCTGGACCTATGTTCCTTTTTTGCCTGTGCTCCATATTAGATAACTCCAGAAAATAGATGCCTCTTTCTTTTTGGGATGGGAAGCTGTCCCAAGAAACATGACCTCTGATCATAAAACAAGGTTTCTATTCTCCAACAGAACCCATTTTCGATGATTCCATCATTCTTATTCCCAATTCAGGAGGGACCTTCCACACCACCACCACAGTTGCCATTCCAGTCATTCTGGCTCTCCCCACCACCACCATTCTAACACAACTCTTCTCCCTCTCTATTTATATCTCCATTTCTCTCTCCCTCTCTCTGTCTTTCTCTCCAAAATTTCCTAAAGGCTTGCCAATCAGGGCAAGAACTACTACCTTCAAATCTATTATTTTATTGCCAGTAAGGCAGGAAATCTTCCTGGAATGCTACCCTTGTTTTTCCTTCCTTTTCCCCATCCAAAATAATTTCCTCTATGCTATCACTTCCCACAAAATGCTGACCATATGAGGACATAGGAAATATTAATTGAATTCCACCTATTTTTTCTGATTCTTTTAACTCACTTTGAAGTCTGTTCATAATTGTTCTCTTTGTTATACCTAGCCAATTAATATATATGTTCAACATTTTATTATGTGAGAAAATTCATTGTGAGAATTGCAAACTTGTAGAATTTTGCTAAACATTCTGGCAGTAAAACGGCAAAATTTTTTAATTGTATTTTTTGGTTTTTTTTTTAAACAAGTTTTGGCCTAATTTATTATTTATTTAATCAAATGCTTTATTAATTTCTAGTTTACATCATTCATTTCCACCAGATTTTTATTTACAAATTTTCTCCCCATTTTTCTCCTACCCGCCACCCCAAAATAGTGATCCCACTGGATATCCCCTCCTCCAATCTTCTCTCTTCCATATCTTCTCCCATACCCCCTCCAACTTTCCAATAGGGCACAGTGTATCTCTGTGCCCCACTGAGTGCATGTCTTATTTCCCAATTACATGTAAAATAATATAAATAATTATATATATATATATATATATATATATATATATATA
>NW_027187419.1:87455145-87543530 GCF_028583685.1 Petaurus breviceps papuanus | reverse complement strand
ATATATATATATATATATATATATATATATATATATATATACTTGAAACATTTGATTTTAAAACTTTGAATTCCATATTCATTCCTTTCCTCCCTTGTCACCCACCCTTACTGGGAAGATATGCAATTCTGTATAGGTTGTACATGTGTAGCTATGCAAAACATTTCCATAGTGGATATATTATAAAAGACTGACTGTATTTCCCTCCTTCCTATCCCACCTCTCACTTGTTCTATTCTCAACTTTGATCCTGTCCCTTTTCAAAAGTGGGTGCTTCCAAATTCCCTCCCCGACAGCTTGTCCTCCCTTCCATCACCCCCCCTCCCTTCCCCTTCCCCCTACTTTCCTGTAAGGTGAGATACCCTATTTAGTGTGTATGTCATTCCCTCCCTAAGCTAAATTCAATGAGAATAAGGTTGACACATTCCCTTTTACCTTCTTTTTCTTCCCCTCCATTGTAGCCATTTTCCTTTGCCTCTTCTATATGAGATAGCTTACCCCATTCTTTCTCTCCCCACCTCCTCTCATTATATTCCTCTCTCACATCTTAATTTCACCTTTTAAGTATCATCCCTTTCTATTAAGTTGGTCCTGTGCCCTCTATGTATACCTGTACACATATATACATATATTCACATATGTATTCATATGCCCATATACCCTCCCATATAGATACATATGTATGTGTGTGTATATATTTATATTCCTTTCAACTATTCTCATGCTGAGAAAAGTTTCATAAGTTACAATTATTGTTTTTCTATGTAGGGATATAAATAGTTCAACTTTGATAAATTTCTTATCATTTCTTTTCCCTGTTTACCTTCTCATGCTTCTCTTTCTTCTTGTATCTGAATGGCAAATTTTCTATTCAACTCTGGTTTTTTCAGCAAGAATGCTTGAAAGTCCTCTATTCCACTGAATGACCATATTTTCCCCTGAAACATGATACTCAGTTTTGCTGGGTAGGTGATTCTTGGTTTTAATCCCATGTCCGTTGACCTCTGGAATATCATATTCCAAGCCCTTCGATCCCTCAGTGTAGAAGCTGCCAGATCCTGTGTTATCCTGATTGTGTTTCTACAATATTCAAATTGTTTCTTCCTGGCTGCTTGTAATATTTTCTTCTTGATCTGGGAATTCTGGAACCTGGCTATAATATTCCTAGGAGTTTTCTTTTTGTGATCTTTTTCAGGAAGTGATCAGTGGATTCTTTCAACCTCTATTTTGCCCTCTGGTTCTAAAACATCAGAGCAGTTTTCCTTGAGAATTTCTTGAAGGATGATTTCTAGGTTCTTTTTTTGATCATGGCTTTCAGGTAGTTCAATAATTTTAAAATTATCTCTCCTGGATCTATTTTCCAGGTCAGTGGTTTTCCCAATGAGATATTTCACATTGCCTTCTATTTTTTTTCATTTGTTTGGATCTGTTTAATAGTATCTTGATTTCTCATAAAGTCACTAGCTTCCATTTGCTCCAATCTAATTCTGAAGGAATGATTCTCTTCAGTGAGCTTTGGAGATTCTTTTTCCATATGGCAAATTCGGCTTTTTAAGGCATTCTTCTCTTTGGCTTTTTGGGCGTCTTTTGCCATTTGAATTAGTCTATTTTTTAAGGTGTTGTTTTCTTCAATCAGGTTGTTGACTCTCATTTCATAATTTCCTTGCATTGTTCTCATTTCTCTTATTTGCTTTTCAAAATCTTTCTTAAGGTCCTCTATGGCCTGTAACCAGCTTGTATTTTTCTTGGAAGCTTTTGGTGCAGGAGTTCTGACTTCACTGTCTTCCTCCTGTTTCATGCTTCGCTCCTTTTTGTCCCCAAAATAGGAGTGTAAAGTTGGGTTGCTCTGTTTGCTTTGCTTCCCTTGTTTGCTAATGTTGCCATCAATTACTTGACTTTTGGACTTTTTGCCACAGTAGGACTCTGCTACCAGACAGGGGAGCTTTGTACCAAACACTGGGGTTTTCTCAGCTGCTGAACATATTAGTTGTGTGCCCTCTCTGAAGCCTCCACACACTCTGGCAAGCTGGTCTCACACCCCAGGACCTCCACTCTAGACCACAATCCAGATCCAAGCAGGTTAAAACAAGAGTGATTACCCCTCAGACTGGTCGCTTGGTCCCCCTACAATCTACAGGCCAGGAGCTGAAGCTGCCATATGGCTGTGGCTGCATGGCAGCAGCCCCTCAGTGGCTTCTCACCCCGGGGGCAAAGGCTGACCACACTCCCAACTACTGGATCCCAAAGTCACACTCCATTGACCTCTCACTGTGTCCTTAGCATCTATGTGTTGATAATTCTGGAAACTGCCACAGCTGCTGGTGATCTGAAGTCCCTCCAGCCAGCAGCTGGTCAGGCTCACCCTGAAGCTAAAACCTCTGGCCCACCAGGGCTGGGCTAAGCTCCCACTATCCTGTGCTGGCCACTTCCTGCTGGCCTGACAGGCTGTCCTCAGTGGGAGGTTAGCTTCTATGTGTCATTTTGTGGGTTCCGTAACTCCAAAGTTTTTTCAGAGTCACCTTTTACATGAATTGGAGGAGGTGAGAGCCAGAGCCCCACAGAAGTCCTGTTTCTACTCTGCCATCTTGACTCTGCCACTGGCCCAGTTTATTAAAGTATACTTTTATACAGTTTATATTTCACTGGTCTGTTCTGACATGCTTCTAATGATATCAGAATCACCTGGATCAATTATAGCCAGTGTACATACTCTGTAGTACTTCCCACATGCTGTACCCAATTCAATGTTATTGCCACTGTAGTGATGTATGCCAGTTTTGGCCAATATAGTGTAATATTCGATCTCTGACTTCCTCAAGGCTGGGTAGTTGTTGGCTAAGATGACCAATTTGGCTTTACCTTGCCTAATCATTTTCAGTGCCTGTTTGTAGCCTAGCACATATTTGCCCCTTTTCTTTTCTTTTTTTGCTTTTTGAAGGGCAATTGGGTTTAAGTAACTTGCTCAGGGTCACACAGCTAGGTTTTGTGTGTGTGTGTGTGTGTGTGTGTGTGTGTGTGTGTGTGTGTATGTGTGTGTGCGTGCGTGCATTAAGTGTCTGAGGCTGCATCCTAACTCAGGTCCTCCTGACTCCAGGGCCAGCACTCTACTCACTGCACCACCTAGCCGCCCCTTATTTGTCCCTTTTCATGAGCAGCTGCCTAGAGTTTATGGACGCCAGTGACTTTTTCATATTCTTTGCAGCCACCGTCTTCCTGCTTGTGGTGCACGAGGACTCTCAGCCAGTGACCTGTTGCCAAGATGGCCAGGAAGAGAGAAAGGAAGGAGCTCCCACAATCTAATTGTATTTTTAAATTAAGAAATCTAAAGTTGAAAATATTTCCTGAAAGTGTTATCAAAAACAAAGAGATGTTTTTAAAAAGTTTTTCATAACACCATTATGTAATTCCAAAAAAAGAAAATGGAAAGAACCCAAATGTCTAGCAATAAAGAATGCTTGGGAGAATCATGATACGTTTATGTCATGGAATACTATACTGTAATGAAATTGAAAAAATATGAGGAATAAGAGAAAATAAGGAATGACCCCCTTCATTGATGTACAGGAGACTTAGAGATAGTATATGAAATTTTATTAGTTATATTTCATTTATTTAAATGTAAATAGTTGTGAAACAAGCTTAACAGCTAATATTAATGTCCAATATTGCTTGCAACAAAATATTTGTGACAAAATATAGTATTTTCCTTTGCACTAGGGATCTTCAAATTGATTTATTTACTATATAATATTTATTAATTGTACTGACTCCTTTTCTTGATTTTTTTCTTTGTTCATTTTTTTCTTCCTCATCAGTCTCTTTGCTGGTTTTTATAAGCTAAATTTCATTGATGAATTATTTCCTATCTCTTCTCTGATGCTTGTTATTAGTTTTTTTATTCTATTTGGCCTATTCCTTGCTTCTCTGAAATGGCACTTACCACATCTCACTCTTCCATCTTGCTCTTCTCTTCTTTAAGATGTTGTTTTATTTTTTTCCTTTAATTCACTTAGGGCTTGTTTTATCTCTTTTAGTCTGAGTGAGAGGCTAAGGAATACAACTAAAATCTCATTCAACCTTCCTATCTGAAGTCTCTTTTTCACTTATATCCTTACAATTCTATTCCTTCCTTATAAGTCTATTCTCTTATATAGCCAAATTTCTATATCAAAATGCCAAATTCCAAGCATAAGTTGTCCACACCTGTTACTTCTACTTTCTCTCCTCTTACTCATTTTTTAGTCCTCTGCAATCTGCCTTCAGTCCTCATCACTCAATTCAAACTTCTTTCTACAAAGTTACCAATGATTTCTTAATGACTATATTTAATGATCTTTTCTCAAACCTCGTACTTTTCTGATTCTCTTTGAAGCATTTGATACTGACAATCTCCCCCTCCTGTTGTATACTCTCATTTATATGTATTTTCGGGGCATTTCTTTCTTCCAGTTCTTCGATGGTTTTCTTAGTTTCTTTTGCTAGACTACCATCCATATTTTGTCCCCTAACTGGAGGTGTGGCCAAAGACTCTGTCTTGGGCCCCATTTTCTCTTCTCTTTGTATTCTCTTCCTGGGCAATCTCAATAGCTCCCACAGCTTTTAATCTAAAAAGATTAAATTTTAAATTTTAATTAAATTTTAATCTTAGTCTTTTCCCCTGAGCTCCAGTCCTACATCAACAGTTACTTATTTCACATATCAAACTGGATGTGCCCAAAACATCCTACATTCATCAGCAAAACAGAGTTCATTTTCTTTCCTTCAGAATCTACTCTTATGCTGAGCTTTCCTATCTCTTTAGGAACACTATATGCTTCTTGTCCCCCATAAGCATAGCCATGGTGTCATCCTACTGCTTACTCTCACAGTCCAACAAGTCAGTGACTAAATCATGTCATTTCTATTTCCAGAGTATCTCTCAAAAATTTCCACTTCACTCATACAGCCATCAGATTAGTTTAGGCCCTTATCACCTCTTGCCTAGACTACCATAATAATCTTTTAAGTGGTTTCCATGCCTCATTCCCTACTCTAATCCATCTTCTTCATATCTGCCACAATGATTTTCCTAAAGCACATATCTAACCATATCAACCCATTACTCAGTAAACTCCAGTGGCTCCCAATTGCTTCTTGGATAACATATAAATTCCTCTGTTTGGCATTTAAAGTCATTCACAATCTGTGTTCAACCTACTTTTTCAGCCTTATTATACATCACTCTTTTTCATGCATTCTGTGGCACAGCCATACAGGCCTTCTTACTACTCCTTATATACGGCAGTCCATCTTGCATTCCTATGCCTTTGCCCTGGTTATCCCCCTTTCCTGGAATATACTCCTTCACCACCAGCTCTTCAAATCCCAAACTTCTTCCAAGACTTAGCTCAAACTCCGCCTTCTACATGAATCTTTTCCAAATGATTAATGTTTATTGATTTAATGAAAACAATTAACATATCATATTAGCAATAAAGGGCAACTAGGTGGCTAAATAGGATAGAGTGCTGGGCCTGGAATTATTAATATTCCTTCTCCTTAATTAAAATCTGGCCTCAGACATTTAATAGTTATGTAACCCTGGGCAAGCCACTCAGCCTTGTTTGCCTCAGTTCTCATCTGTAGAATGAGCTGGAGAAGAAAATGGCAAACCTTTCTAGTATCTTTACCAAGAAAACCCTAAATGGGGTCACAAAGAATCAGATATGATGGAAAAATGACTGACAGCAATATATTAAAAGCCATTTTTATCTTTATATCCTCAGCATTCAATATATTTCTTTCCACATTTTAAATAGTTCACAAATGTTTTTTTCTTAAATTGAAATGAATTAATCCTATGTATTGGTTATAGATGGGAAAATACTCAATTAATTTTTAAAGTATAACACTATGGCACCTCATATCCACTAACATTCAGTGCTCCTCCAAAATAAAAGGTGACATGTACCACTTCATACTTTAACACTAAATTTATTAAGCATGCCCCCATGAATATCTTTATATATATAACCTAATAGAATATTAATTAATTTCCAAAAAATACACAGATACAAGTAACCAATAACCTGCACTGTTTTTATCCTCTGCCCAAAATAAAACCAAGCATAGAGGTTAAGGGAAAATAACCTTTTAACTTATTGAAGTATAGCCATACAAACTCAAAGAGTCTTCATCTCAACTTCTACTCATACTAACAAGTTGGGTACCCAGAAGTTTAGCTAGCTACAGCTCCCATCAGGGTTATAGGGGCACCCTAAGAGATTATAATTGTCTTTAATGTTATCTTATCAGTTCAAACCCCCATTCTGATGTGTTCTTCTCAATATCAAATGTCAGTTATAGTTAGTATCTCCTCTATATCATCTTCTGACCCAGTGATTAGCACCCAGGTATCATTTAATCAATGAATACTAATCAGCTTTTATTAAGAAGTATTTTACTGACAATGTATAGCAAAAACACAAGTATATACACATTAAACACTTTTCCTTATACCACCTTAGACCCTGGAGTGAGTGGATTCAAATCTAAAATGGGGGCTACCAACAATTCATCTCACCAAGTTCATTTCCAATTGGAGCATAGCCCATGAATAAAGTTACTCCCTTGCTTGTAGAAAATGATGTGTCAGCTGGGTTGATTCACTGTTGCCCTAGATCAAGAAAGTCATTCCTAGGGATTTCACTGGCACCTCACCAGGCCCAATAATCAGTAATTCTAGAATGCATTTTAGTTCCAGGACCCCCCCGTGACTCTCTCGACCTTTTGAAATTCACAAAGTTACAGCCTAGTCTTTTACATCTCTAATACAGGAAAGAATGAATAAAGAGGCAAAGAACAGGGGCACCATATATTCATAGCCACATATGGATCTGGGTAGGGAGAATAGGTCACTGGGACTGCCTCTTTCCCCACCTAGAGGTTTACAGCAGTTTTTGTCTTACTCTCAAACTAGGAAAGAGAGACTAGTTAATGTCCTTTGTATGCACACTCAGTTCTGGCTTAGAAGCCAATCAAAATCCTTCACTTCACTATGTGGAAAGTGAACAGGAAATGGTTACAGACTGTCTGAAAGTGCTCTGAAGTAGAGATTTGGGCTCCTCTATTCTGCATCATCAAGAACTTCCAAAAACAGGTGCACCAAAAGTACATATTCTTAGTTCTGAGCCCTCTTTGTTCAGTTATCTTATAAAATAATTCAGGAGCCAGATTTGTAAGAATGGAAGTATGGTTTCAGAATTAGTGGATGATAAATAACAAAGCCCAAAGATCCCTTTTAAAGTAGAAGTTTTAAGTGTGAAGAATTACACACAAAGAAAACTATACACACATTTGGACATACCCGTGTGCTTCTTATATCCTGGCACAAATATAGGGGGAGAAAAAGATAGACCAATGCAGAATATTAATGAAGAATCCCCAACTGAGCCCTTTCTCCTTCATAATCCATCCTTTATTTCAGATAGACTTAGGAATTTCTAGAAAAGAGACAAAGCTTTATATTAAGTTGACCTAACTAAAAACCTATGGACATACTCACTGATACAAAGAGAGTACTAAATGGCATGTATACTGCTACCACACTGACATCCTCAGAACTCATTTTGGCCCCATTAAAAACATGAAGTTACACTTAGGCAACTGGCTCCATTCAAGCAACTATCCAGGACAGTGTGAACCCCAAATGTCAGCAAGGCTGGAGAGTCTTTATCCTGAAATAGAGCTGCCAATAGTGGCTGCCAAAGGAGAGTAAACACAGACCCTCAGCTGACTTTCAGTATCCCATTCATGAATAAATCAGGTAGGCTAAATACAGGACTGGTAGAATTCCTTTGGAGTCAAGAGATAGTCATCATTCACTCTGTTTCTCTCTGTACATAAATTAATCATTTATTGAATGCCTACTATATACCATGCAAGTGAAGGGGATTGATCTAATTTGCTTGAATCTCTATCACTGAAAAGTAGATGTCCAAAAAAAATAGATTTCAGTGATATCATTTGAGGGCTTTTTCATAAGTGCTTGGAAGGTCCATCTTAGGGCAAGCAAGTCTTACTCTGACTAAGTCATCAGAAAAAATGAAGATGCACACTGATTATATATTGGCTGGTGGTGAGGTCAGGTAAAGAAAAGCAATTTGTCAAAGCTAGTCATAGCATACTTAGCAGCAATAAATATTAAGGTATTAGTCATAGGCTGTTGATAATATTTTTGAAGTCAGGCAGACTTAATTTTTATGCAAATTATAAAGTTCCTCCCTTGTGATCAAGATTAATAGCTTTTCCTCTTTTCTATCAACTTTCCAGATGTGTAGAAATAACCTAATTCTTCAGAACACCCAGAATAATACCATTTTTAATAGTGACTACAAAGGACCTACTTTTTAAAATCCATACTTATTTCTACTATGGCTAAATATTCTAAATATGATCTGGACATCAATTTAAGACAGTCTAATTGTACAGAACTGCTATAAAATAATTAAAAGCCTATTTTGTTAAAGACAAGTTAATTGGGAAATAGAACATGTCTTTCATTAAAAAAAAAAGGTTGAACACACATAATAATGGGTATGCACATACTTTGACATAAGACACATTTTCTGACAGAAAAAAATGCAAATTTTCATTGTAATTCAGCATGGGTATAAGAAAAGAAAATGAATGCCCTTAACAGTATTACAGATTTTGGTGAATTTTCTCTCTGAATAATTATCACAGTGGGTTCTCCTTCCTTATATATTATATTATCATTCAAGTTGAAAGATGTAACTTGCCATAATTCCCATCTTACACATCACAAAGGGAGAATAAGCAAATTTCTACTCTGCCAAGCCATTATAGGTAGTATCGTAAAATGCCTTTTGTATGCGCACTCAGTTCTGGCTCAGAAGCCAACCAAAGTCCTTTACATCACTATGTGGAAAGTGAACAGGAAGTAGTTATAGACTGTCTGAATGTGTTCCGACGTAGATATCTGAGCTCCTCTATTCACAGAATAGTTCATTTATAGCTTTTTAGTGTCTAATTCAAATCCTTCATTGTAAAGATGAAGAAATTGAAGCCCAAATCACTTTACCCAATGTTACATTGGTATTAAGTAGTAGAGCTAGCATTTGAAACAGGTCCCCTGATTACAAATTCAGTCTTCTCTCCGCTATGCCATGCTATCCAATGTTTTGGGCTCAAGGGTGGTGAGAGCCAGCTTATATGTCCTAAGAGGCAATGGTTAAATTTTCAAATCAAAAATCAACAAAGGATACAAATCAGAGTTTGGTTTACCATTCTATTGATTGTGTCATCTCATGCTTGAGCTCTTCCAAATTCCCCTTTAAGCAATTTTAAGATAACACCTCAAAGCGAATTTTGGAGTGGAAGAACCAAGGAAAGGATGGGGCAAAACATTTTGTTGAGCCCAAGACAACTTAGAGGTCAGCAGAAAAGTATCTGTCTCACTAGGGTGAAAGTGAAGCATGAATGCCTCACCCCCCTGGCAAGCCAGCAGCAGGCCTTGGGGGTGACTGAACTGGCAGCAGCAACTTCCAAAGTTCTCACTCGACAAACAGTAAGGAGATCAAACAACTTGACAGAAGGATATTAGAGGGGTCCCTTTGCTGACACTAGGTTCAAGACTTTGTTCACTAACACATTAAAGTGTGTGGGGAAAAGGGGGTGAAGACCCTGGTCACAGTTCCAGGGTGAAAAATAATGTTTCTGATAACTCACAGACAAGAGCACAAGCCAGGAGAGTGGTGATCACACCTCCCCTTAGAAAAAGAACTGATGTTGGAAGAACTAAAAACTAACATACGTAAAGAATTAAATCTGAAAACAGTAGTACAAAAACCCTGAAACTTGAGACAGTGCCCCATAGGAGCACAGCCCAACCTTAACTTAAGTTAAAAGTCAAGAAATGGGCTAGGGAGGTGGAGGCAAGATGTTGGAGCAGAAGCAGGAAATTCCATGAGCTCCCTCCACAACCTCTAATACCTGTAAAATATGACACTAAATAAATTTTAGAGCTACAGAACCCACAAAGTGACAGAGAGAAACAATTCTCCCTCTGAAGGTAGCCCAGCAGGCTGACAGGAAGGGTCTATCACAACAAGCTGGGAGCCGAGCTCACTGTGTGAGCCTCACCTAGCCTTCGGTGGCCCCGACCAGTGGCCCAGAAGGGTCGGAGCAGACTTCAGGAGAGTGAATCACTAGCAGCTGTGGTAGTTTCCAGACTTCTCAACCCATAAACACAAAAGAGAAAGTAAAAGTCCAGTGGGGAACCCTGTTGGAACTGGGTTAGTTAGAAAAAGCACGGTCCAGCCCCTGCCCCCAGGGGGAGAGGTGGCAGAGGCATGGTGGCTACAGCTACTGCCATGTGGCTGCCTCCAGACCTCTTGGCCTGCAGACCATAGGGAGACCAAGCAACCATTCATAGGGTAATCACTCTTGCTTTGACCTACTCGGATCTGGATCATGGTTTTGGATGGTGGTCCTGGGGTGTATGGCCAGTGTGCCAGAGCTTGTGGTACCTGCAGAGAGGGAGCCCTCAGACCTCTGACAGCATTTGCAAAAACCCCAGATTTGGGGGACAAAACTCTCCACTCTGGAAGCAGAGATCTACTGTGGCAAAGAGCTCAAAAGTCAAATAATTGGCTAGTAAGATGAGCAAGTAGAGAAGCACAATCAGACTATAGAATCCTTTTGGGGGGAAAATGGATCAAAACATGGAACCAGAAGAAGCCAACAAAGGCAAAACTCCTGCATCAAAAGCTTCCAAGAAAAATATGAACTGGTATATAGGCCATGGAGGAGCTCAAGAAGGATTTTTAAAATCAAGTAAGAGAAGTGGAGGAAAAATTGGGAAGAGAAATGAGAATTATGCAAGAAAATAATGAAAAGTGAGTCAACAGCTGGACTGAAGAAAATAACACCTTAAAAAATAGACTAACTCAAATGGCAAAAGAGGTCCAAAAAGCCAATGAGGAGAAGAATGCCTTAAAAAGTTGAATTGACCGGATGGAAAAGAAATTTCAAAAACTCACTGAAGAGAATAATTCTTTCAGAATTAGATTGGAGCAAATGGAAGCTAATGACTTTATGAGAAATCAAGATACTATTAAATAGATCTAAACAACTGAAAAAAATAGAAGGCAATGTGAAATATCTCATTGGGAAAACCACTGACCTGGAAAATAGATCCAGGAGAGGTAATTTAAAAATTATTGGACTACCTGAAAGCCATGATCAAAAAAAGAAACTAGAAATCATCCTTTAAGAAATTCTTAAAGAAAACTGCCCTGATATTCTAGAAAGAGAGGGTAAAATAGAAACTGAAATATTTCACCAATCACCTCTTGAAAAACATCCTAAAAAGAAAACTCCTAGGAATATCATAGCCAAATTCCAGAGTTCCAAGGTCAAGGAGAAAATATTACAAGCTGTCAGGAAGAAACAATTTGAGTATTGTGGAAACACAATCAGGATAGCACAAGATCTAGCAGCCTCTACATTAATGGATTGAAGGGCTTGGAACATGATATTCCAGAGGTCAAAGGAGCTAGGATTAAAACCAAGAATCACCTACCCAGCAAAACTGAGTATAATGCTTCAGGGGGAAATATGATCATTCAATGAAATAGAGGACTTTCAAGTATTCTTGATGAAAACACCAGAGCTGAACAGAAAATTTGACATTCAGATACAAGAAGCAAGAGAAGCATGAGAAGGTAAACAGGAAAAAGAAACCATAAGGAACCTATTAAAGTTGAACTATTTACATTCCCACATGGAAAAACTATAATTGTAACTCATGAGATTTTTCTCAGTATGAGGATAGTTGAAGGAAATATATGTGTGTGTGTATATTATATATATGCATACATACATATATATGTTTATGTAGGAGGATGTATGTGTGTATAAATACATATGTGAATATCTGTATATATGTGTACATGTATACATAGACAGAGGGCACAGGATCAATTGAATAGGAAGGTATGATATCTAAAAAATAAAATTAAGAAGTGAGAGAGGAATATAATGAGAGAAGGAGATAGGAAGAGATAAAACAGGGTAAATTATCTCATATAAAAGAGGCAAGAGAAAACTTACAATGGAGGGGAAGGGCAGGAAGGTGAAAAAGAATGGGTCAACCTTACTCTCATTGAATTTGGCTTAAGGAGGGAATAACATACACACTTAATTGGGTATCTTACTCTATAGGAAAGTAGAGAGGAAGGAGGTAAGGGGGGGTGATAGAAGGGAGGGCAGATTGGGGGAGAAGTTAGTTAGAAGCACACACTTTTGAAAAGGGTCAGGGTCAAAGTAGAAAATAGAATAAGTGGCAGGTGGGATAGGATGGAGGGAAATATAGTCAGTCTTTCACAATATATCTACTATGGAAACATTTTGCATAACTACACATGTACAACCTATATTGAATTGCTTATCCTGCCAGTAAGGGTGTGTGATGAGGAAAGAAGGGAAAGAATCTGGAATTCAAAGTTTTAAAAACAAAAGTTAAAAATTGTATTTTAAATGCAACTGGGAAATGAGATGTACAGGCATTGGGGTATAGAGATCCATCTTGCCCTACTGGAAAGTTAGATGGGGGGTGAGGGAGAGAGAGAGAGCAGATTGGTGGAAAGGGTATTAAGTAGGCTCACTATTTTGGGGTGGGGTAGGGGGAAGATGGGGAGAAAATCTGTAACTCAAAATCTTGTGGAAATGGATGTTGAAAACTAAAAATAAAGAAATATTTTTTTAAAGAAAGAAATAGGCTGGAAAACGTGAACAAGCAACAAAAATAGAACCTGATAACAGAAAGTTACTGTGGTGACAGGGAAAGTCAAAACGCAAATTCAGAAGAAGAGAAAAGTCAAAACTACTACATCTAAAGCCTCAAAAAAAAGAAGAGAGGCAAAGGAAAAATTGGGAGAAGAAATGAGAGATATGAAAGAAAATCATGAAAAAAGAAGTCAACAGCTTGGTAAAGGAGGCACAGAAAAATACTGAATAACACTTTAAAAAACAGAATAGGCAAAACAGTAAAAGAAGCATAAAAATTCAAAGAGAAGAACTCCTTCAAAAGAAGAAATGAAAAACTGGAAAAAAAGATTTACAAAAAAATCACTGAAGAAAAGAACTCCTTAAAAAGCATAATTGGCCAAATGGAGAAGGAGGAACGGGTACAAATACTCACTAAAGAAAATAGTTCCTTAAAAATTAGAATTGGGAAGTGGAAGCTAATGTCTTTATGAGACATCAAGAAACAATAAGACAAAATTTTAAAAATGAAAAAAATGTGAAATATCTCATTGGAAAAACAACTGACCTGGAAAACAGATCCAGGAGAGATGATTTTAAAATTATTGGACTATCTAAAAACCATAATATAAAAAGAGCCTAAACATCATGCTCCAAGAAATTATCAAAGAAAACTGCTCTGATATCCTAAAACCAAAGGGTAAAATAGAAATTGAAAGAATCCACCAATCACCTCCTAAAAGAGATCTCAAAATGAAAACTCCCAGAAATATTTTAAGCAAATTCCAGAACCTCCAGGTCAAGGAGAAAACATTGAAGGCAGTTAGAAAGAAACAACTCATGTATCATGGAACCATAGTTAGGATAACACAAGATTGAGCAGCCTTGATATTAAAGGACAAGAGAGCTTGGAATATGATATTCCAGAGAGCAAAGCAGTTAGGATTGCAACCAAAAATCACTTATTCAGCAAAGCTGAGTATAATTCACCAGGGGAAAATAGACATTAAATGAAATAGAGAACTTTCAAATTTTCCTGATGAAAAAACCAGAGCTGAATTTTTTTAAAATTGACTTTCAAATACTAGACTCAAGAGAAGTATAAAAAGGTAAATAGGAAAGAGAAATCATAAGGGATTCAATAAGGTCAAACTGTTTATATTTCTACATGGGAAGATGATACTTTAACTCTCAAGAATTTTATCATTATGGCATTTAGAGGCAGTATACATGGACAGAGGGCACAGGCGTGAGTCAAAAATGATGTGATGATATCCAAAAAATAAAATCAAGGGATAATTAAAAGAGCTGCACTGGGCAAAGGGGGGGAGGGAGAGGTAAAATGGGGTAAATTCTCTCACAGGCAAGGAAGAGCTTTTACAGTGGAGGGAAAGATGAAGGAGGTGAGGGAAAACATGTGAACATTACTCTCCTCTCATGATAAAAAAGATGATCTGGGAAACTATATTACACCATGAATAATGAATTAGTAGCCATATCAAATACATATGTACCAAACAGCGTAGCATCTAATACTTGCATAAACCACTGTGAAGCCGGATTTTCTTATTTTTTACTTATAGGACTGATTTTGGTTGAAATGTAGAGCATTACATTTGTCATTGGTGCTTTTAACTTATTTTTTCAACCAATGGTTCTAGTCTTTTAGGGTATTTTTTTTTATTCCTGAGACTGTGATCCAACATATCAGCCACTTTGTATCCTCATAATATTTAATAAACATGCCTTCTGTGACTATCAAAGCCACTGGTACAAATGAAGAATAACAGAATCCCACAGAATGTTTCTTTTAAAAAAATATTTTTAGTTTTCAACATTCACTTTTCTAAGATTCTGAGTTCTAATTGCTCCCTTTGTCCCCCAGCCAAGACAGCATGTAATCTGATATGGGTTATACATATACAATCATATTAAACATATTTCTGTATTAGCCATGTGGTGAAAAAAGAATCAGAACAAAAGGGGAAAACCAGGAGAAAAAAGAGAGAGAGAGAGAAAACATTATGCTTCAAACTGCACAGTTCTTTCTCTGGATGGGAATAGCATTTTCCATCATGATTCTTTTGGAATTGACTTAGATCATTGCATTGCTGAGAAAAGCTAAGTCCATCAAGGTTGGTCATTGCACAATGTGGCTATTACTGTGTACAGTGTTCTCCTGGTTCTGCTTATTTCACTCAGCATCAGTTCATACAAGTCTCTCCAGGTTTTTCTGAAATCTTCCTGCTCATCATCTCTTATGGAACAATAGTATTCTACTACATTCATATACCACAACTTGTTCAGGCATTCCCCAATTGATGGCCATGCCCTCAATTTCCAGTTCTTTGCCACCACAAAAAGAACTGCTATAAATATTTTTGTACATGTGAACCCTTTTCCCATTTTTACAATCTCTTTGGGATACAGACCTAGTAGTGGTATTACTGGGTCAAAGGGTATGCACAGTTTTATAGCACAGTTCCAAATTGCTCTCCAGAATCATTGGGTAAGTTCACAAATCCACCAACAATGCATTAGTGTTCCCATTTTCCCACATTTCCCAACATTTATCATTTTCCTGTTTTGTCATGTTAACCAATCCCACAGAACATTTCTTGAGAACTCTCCCCAAGGTGACTTAATATTTCTATGGATTATGATCTCATCAACATTGGCATTCCTCTCACTAATGTGATCACAACCCATTCATACCTTTTTATCCAGTGAAATTTCTTGTCCATATTCTAAAAAAAAAAAAAGCCTGGAGTTCAATGTACTGAGATCTTCATCTAGATATTTTTCCTTTTTGTTTGTACCAGAGCATACTCAGGCTTTCTATACCTGTTTACTAGTTCTGTTTATATGACTGGCTGACCTTTCTTAATCTTTAAATTCTTCTTACATATAAGTCATCACTGGAAACATGGTGAAGTCTACTTTTACCAATCATACATCTCTCCATAGTCCTTTGGATCACTTTCAACTCTGATTCTTTGAAAACAGTCATGTCCTAACTATGCAGTATATCACTGAGAGAACACTAAAGTTAAAGAGATGGGTTTTCTCACTGTGAGAGCAGCTTTGGAATCAAAGCATTGTGTAGTTTCTGAAATGTGATTACTCCTGTTTAATCTTGTTCAATGTTTTTTATTTGCAAGTTGACATCAGTGTATTAAATGGTACTCTTTGAGCATAGATATTCAGCTAGAAAAAAGATAATAGAAGGAATGAAGGAAGATCCTTTAAGTGTTTATATTATGCCTAGCACCAAGGGGTTAAGCTATGGGTAAAGAAATCAAAAAATAAAAATAATCCCTGCCCTCAAGGAGTTTATATTCTAATGAAGGAGACAACAGACAAAGGAGAATGGAGTCTAGGGTTGAGCACTTTGATCCAGAAAGTTACCAAAAGAAAGAGTAGTGATTTAAGGCAGTTGACTGACATTACCATCTCCCCTCCCCTCCCCCAATCAAGGAACAGTAGCAGAATTTATCTTGGTTCATGGTTCCAGAACTAGAGGAGATGGGAGGGACATAAGATTGCCTGTGTCCACAAGGTTGTTGGTGAGAAAATGGCAGAAGACTAGAGAGTGAAGGGGAAGAGTGCTTTGATTTATTATCAAAGGATATAAATTTACATCCATACTCTCATCTCTGGCATCAATTTCTTCATTTCTAAAATTAATGGATTGAATTAGAGGACCTCTGATGACCCTTCAAGCTCTAAATCTATGCCATAAGAAATGACAAATACAAAGAATATGAAGAAGTATGGCAAGTGTCAATTGTGAAGTAATGAAAAGGGAAGACAGCATCAACAAATCTTGAGTGTTTCTGAAAAGTCCTCCATCAGTTAACTTCCAAGTTTTGAGACCAAAATGATGCATCAAAGAAGAACTTTAATACATATTTTAAAATAAATTTTTAAAGAAGAAGAAAGCAGAATCAGAACAATATACACAATAGTTAACAACTAGTAAATTTGACCCTCCACTTTTTTGCATGGTAAAGCAAAATGGTGGTTGAGTCCTACCATCAAAGATATCACCAAGGAGCAGCTTCTGGTAATTAGAATAATTCCACTCAATTTAGGCCTAAATGGAGTTAGGGAGCTCAATAAACCACTAGGGAAATTGTTTTTAAAGTTCCTGGATCTGTGGGAAGTACAAACAAGGGCAGGAAATAGGCCTGAATGCTAAAGAGAAGCCCGCATCAGACTAGATTCACCTTCATGCAATCCAGTGTCAATATTTGAAGATTAAGAATTGAGAGTTTGTGCATGAGGTCTATGGAAATTACAGCACATGGGAGGGGCTTTAGAGAGGAGACAATTTTGTCTGACTCAATGGCTAACATAGGCAATTCATAAATATACTTTTCTGTAGGCCACAACAGAAAAGAGATTTTTACTCTATAAAAAGGATTTGTGAGCCACCTGCTGGGAACTGTGAAGAACTGTAGGTAGAGTGAGGCAGATGAATTACTGGGCTAAAGAACCACAGAAGGGGGGACAGCTGATACTGCTGGCATAAGAATCACAGGAAACTACAGGAGTTATGGGCACATCCTGCAGGGAACTGTGGGAAGCCATAGGAGGCATCATGTACTGGGGAATTACAAAAGGCAGCACCTGCTAGGAATGCCAGCTCTCATAGACTATGGAGCTGGAGTACTATAGGTCTTTGGAAAGGCTGCTCATTATTAGGTGTTAATGTTTTACATGAGGCTAAGGGTCTATTTATTTCCTGCAATTTGTAAAGAAAACTTTCTCTTCCTTGAGTTTTCTGAACTAAATTTGTAAGGGGAATTGTTGATAACATTTTGAATGATGTTACGCTGTAAAGTTTCCAGATTTTCTACGATTCTAAGAGGTTTGAGTCCTTCATGCCACATGACAGTTTATGTCACAATTTGTTGTTATTATTAGTGTAGTCACTAATAATAAATACTAAGGGTGACAAAATCTGAAAGGTTTCCACAAAATATGGAAGATCAAGTTGAGAAAGAATCAAATAGGGCATTTTTGCTATTATCTTTAAGGTGGCAAGGGTATAGGAGAATCAATAAAGCAGTTTTTTCTTTCCCTCCTTCATTTCATTATAAATAACTTCATTTCAAATAAGTTCAGTTCAGTCATTTTTCAGTCCTGTCCAAGTCCTTGTACCTTCATTTGGGGTTTTCTTGAAAGAGACACTAGAGTGGTTTGCCATTTCCTTCTCCAGCTCATTTTACAGATGAGGGAACTGAGATAAACAGAGTTAAGTAAAGTGGCCAGGGCCACATAGCTAGTAAGTATCAGAGGCCAGATTTGAATTCAGGAAAATGAATCTTCCTGACTCCACACCAGACATTCCATCCACTAGAGTCTCCTTAGGGATATCATGAAACTTGAATAACTTGTCCAAACTCAGCAGCAATAACTTTTTTGTTAAAATATGAAATAGATAAATTCTATCCAAAAAGAAGAAAAAATTATTTTCTCTATCAAGTGATTCCCATTCTAGGTCAATCTATCTATGTGTTTTTAACACCTATGCTTAAGCTTGAATCAATATCCTAAGGATTTTCATTTCAATCTAGACTTTAAATGTTCTTATGCTATTATTAGTATTGGTAATAACAGTGCTACCTTACCAAATACTACTTTAACAATGCTGCCTTACCAGTGTTTGTGCAGCAAATTTATTCTTACAAATGGATCATATTATGACTGACTTTTACATTTTAATTCTGATGGTTGTAGTTCAAAAGTTAAGTCTAGCCTATTCTTGTGTTTATTAACCACTAATCACTCCATCATGCATTCATCAATGAATTATTAGGTGCCAGCTCTACTTATTATGCTTGTACTAAGCATTGGGAGAGATAAAGTCATAAAATAATACTCAGTCTACACCCTCAAGAAGTTTTTAGCAAAGTAGATGTTTGAAATAATCACAGATAAAGAGATATAAATTAGAATGTTAGTCTCTAAGAGAAATATAAAGTGACAGAAAGGGAAGATTCCCTTCTAGGTTGCAGTAGGGTTGACTTAAGGAAGAAGGGAAATATCTGGAATAACATAGCACTTCCATTATTACTCATTTTAACTCATGGAAATAGGTGGCAAAGAAAGATTGATTCATCAAAAATATTTTATCAAAGAACAGAAAACTTTAATGAGTTTTAACTTTATGCTCCTGACACTGATTGTCATTAGGTGGAAAGGCTAAAAAGTATACCTCTCTGGTGGTCTCATTTAGCAAAATCCATCCCATGGACTTAACTAGATAGAAGAGGACACATGTTTTGGGTTTTGACTTTCTTTTGTTTTGTTTTCATGACAGAAATAAGTTGAGGAGTCACGTGCTTATTGGCCCAGCATCAGGGATATGTCTCCCCATTCTGAGTATAGTGGAAAACCCCGCTCTTAGGAAACCAAGTACTGGCAGCAAATAAAATTGTTCTCAGAGCCTTCACTAGGGTGAGGCCACTGAAGCTCCAGGGACACTGTAATGTAACACATGTATGTGCTCCTTCAGCAGCATAGATGCTTCTATGGTAATTAATTTGCCCATCCCATTCAACTGAATTTCTTTTCATTACTTCCTCTGTCATTCTCATTTCATGATTACAAAGTTTATTTAAGGACACCATTCTTGCTGCTTGCTTGGGATACATGTCCCAGAACCAAAATTACTAGTTACATATCTACTGACTCACTTTAGATGATAATGCACTTGGACCTCCTTGCTTTTTTATAAGGCTGTCTCATTAGCTAATTAGGAAGGGGTTTTGTTTTTTTTTCTTTTTTATTTTTCTCTGGGATTTAAAGATCTCCCATGCCCCATGGACGTGCTGACATAGCAGAGCAAGAAAAAAAAAAAAAGCCGAGCTAACGGTCCTGTGGTTGGCAGTTGGTGGCAGTTGCTTTTTTTTTTTTTTTGAGTTAGGACTCCGGCTGAGCACTGCCAGGGGCCGGAGCTGCTGGGAGCACACTTCCAGGACACTGGGTGGTTGCTGTGAGTGGGGAGAGGAGGACCTTTGCCTGAGGTAGCCTGTTCTGTTTTAAAGGCTTGAAAATGTGGGTGCTTTCTACTTTATCTACCTGTGCCAATGTCATAACTACTCTGATGGCTTTCACTTTCTGGTTTTGGGACTCAGTCTTTTGGTATCTTAATAAATTTTCTAGTTTATTTCCCCAAATGGCAAACCTGACGTATTTTGTGATGGATAATTATATCAACATATTTGTAATCTCTATAAGCATTGTGAATATGGCATTGCTGATACAGATACATGTCCCAGAACCAAAATTACTAGTTACATATCTACTGACTCACTTTAGATGATAATGCACTTGGACCTCCTTGCTTTTTTATAAGGCTGTCTCATTAGCTAATTAGGAAGGGGTTTTGCTTTTTTTTCTTTTTTATTTTTCTCTCATTTTTTCAGTGGCATGCTCCTTTCTTCACTCTTCTACATGAACCACAGATGTGACATTTTAAGCACAGACTTGTCATTGACAGCTCTCAAATACATTGACAAAAGATCATTCCATCTAACCAATGAAAAGCTAAGAGTTATTTTTATAAATAAATAACAACTAATGAAAGATGATAAGTATTAATTCTACACTTAGAACATACCACCTGGTGTTGGGCCCATTTGAGTACTCCCTTAGGGTCATTTTGTAATATTCTGGTGCTAATTTTTACCCTGAAAAACTAAATAATAGTTTCTAACTTGAAACAGAAAGGCAGGAAGACAAAAATTGGTGGAGAAAAAAAGAACCTGGATTGGGGGAAAAGATGCCTGGATTCTAGTTCTGAGGTTACAACTGAGGAGCCATGTCCTTAGATGAGTCACTCCAGCTCTCTGGGCCTTAGTCTCTCCACCTATAAAATGAGGCAGTGGACTAAATGATGACAAAGGTGACTTCCAACTTGAAAATTCCATAATTCTATGTTCAAACATTGGATTGTTGTGAAACTCAGCAATTTCTCAAATCAGCTTTCAGCTTCATTAGCCTTCTGGGCTTTGAACATTCTATGAATGTACTATGCCTAGCTACTATTCCCCTGAGCCATCAGTATAGTAGTCTTATTTTTCAAAATTGGTTTAGTCAAGGATAGTTTGTTCCTAATGAAACCATTCTAGTTCTCGCTGATTATCAGTTTCCTTTCTACATGTTTAGAAACCACCCATTTAAAAATCTTTTCAGAATTTTTCTAGGAGATGATATCAAGCTCACTGATCTAGAGTTTGAAGAATTCACCTTCTGACTCTTTTTGAAAATTGGCACATTTGCCTAGTCCTTTGGAAGCTCTTCTGTTCTCTGTAATTCCTCAAAGGCCAATGATAATGGTTTAGCAATCACATCCTTAAGTCCTATCTTTATCAAAGTATGTATGTCATATAGGCCAGGTTACTTACTAGCATATGACCCTAGGCTAATCACTTTACTTTTCTAGTTCCAAAATTGTCAAATGAATATAATAATTTGGCACTGGTTAAAAGGTAAAAAAGTTGACCAGTGGAAATAATTAGGGACACAAACATAACATCATAGTGTTCAAGAAGCATAAGTACACCAACTCCCAAGACAAAGTTTCACTATTCAACAAAAATATCTTGGACAGTTAGAAAACATTTAGATTCAATTTAGACCAAATTCTTATATTATATGCCACAATGAGCTCCAATTGGATATGGGACCTGGATAAACAATAAAAGGTCATATGAAAAACAAATTAAAGAACAGGAGATACCTTTCACATCAATGTACAGGGGGAAAGTTCTTTCCCAAGCTTGGGATAGAGATGATCAGAAAAAAATATAATCAACAATTTTTATTACATAAAATTGAAAGATTTTTCCTAAGTAAAATAAATGCAATTAGAATTAGAAGGGAAATGGTTAATTGTGGAAAATCTTTGCAGCAATTTCTAATCAATATCTAACATTCAGGATATATAGGAGATTAATATAAATACTATATACAAAAGAACAAACACCATTCTCTAATAGATAGTCAAAGAACAGGCATTTCTCAAAATAATAAAAGTAAGCTATCAACAACCATATTAAATACTGCCCCAAATCACTATTAATAAGACTTATTCAAATTCAAGGAATTCTGAGGTTCTATATCATACACCCCTAAGATTTTCACTCCACTCTAAGTGGAGTTGTAAAGTGGTTCAACCATTTTAGAAAGTAATTTGTAACTATACCCCAAAAGTCAAGTCAACAAGCATTTGTTATGTGTTTACTATGTGTTGGGCACTATGTGAGATGATGGAAATGTCCAAAAAAAAGTAAAAAATAGTCCCTACCCTCAAAGATCTCACATTCTAAAGGAGTAGACAACATACAAATAAGTAAGTATACATAAGATATCAACAGGGCAAATTGGAGATAATCTGGTGGGGGGGGGGGAGGCACTAGAAGTGAATGGAGAGGTGAGAAAAGCCTGCTGCAGAGCATAGGATTGAACTGAGTCTTTAAGGAAGTCAATAGCCACTAAATCATACATTCCCTTTGACCCAGTTATTACTACTGCTACTACTACTACCACTGTCATTGCTACTACTACTATTACTACTACCACTACCACTGCTACTAGTACTACCACTCTACTACTAGGAAATCAATAGTAATCAACAACAGGGAGAAAGTACCCCATATGAACATTTTTGGGTTGTAGTAGACAATTGGAAACCAAGTGGTTTCATATAAATGTAACAGATTATTATTATATAGTAAGAAATGATAAAAGGAATGCATTCGTTAGATCCTAAGAAGATTTATATGACCTAAGTACACTGAAGTGAATAGAACTAGTACAACAATTTATATAATGTAACTTTTTAAGACTTAAAGAGGCAACACAATTTCCAGTCATAGCTTCAGAAGGTTGCTGATGATGACTAATGGTTCAGATTTCTTAGCAGAGAGGTACAAAATGAAACATTCGTTTTCAGACACGAAAAAGTGCTTGTATGTTTTGATGGACTATATTCATTTGTTACAAGGGAAAGCTTTTATATAGGGGGGAGGAGTTTGGAGGTCAGTAATAACGATTCAGGCAGCTAGGTGGCAAAGTGGATAAAGTGCCAGAACTGGAAGTCAGGAAGACTCCTCTCCCAAGTTCAAATGCAGTCTCAGACACTTACCAGCTGTGTGACCCTGGACAAGTCACTTAACCGTTTGCCTCAGTTTCTTCATCTATAAAATGAGCTGCAGGAGGAAATGGCAAACCACTCCAGTATCTTTCCTAGGAAAATCCTAAAAGGGACCACAAAGAGTCGGACAGGACTGAAAAACAACTAAACAAAAAATAGTGATGCCAAAAAGAGGGGAAAAAAAGAAAGAACATCATTAAAACTTTTAAAAATACTTAGAAAAGAACAGAAGCCATTTCAGAAAAAGACAGATAAGCAGGACACTATTGTTGCTACAATGTTAAATTTGATATATGCTTTTCTAATAGAAGATTGAACAATGAGGGCCTACTATTTAGAGCACGCATGGATTTGCCTTTCCTGGTACAGAGCATGCATGATATTCCTTGTCCGCTTCCCATGCAACACAAAGAACTTTAATGAGAATTTTTCCAGGCATGCTTAATGGAGGTGAAGGTGAGACATGAGGTTCTTTCCTATCTTTCAGAGCATGGAAAAGTATCTGCTGACCACTTCTTCTGACTATCTGCATGGTGACAAGGTCTTTTAATTGGCTACTGAGTTGGAATTGGGTGTGTCTATGAAAAATTTAAGTGGAGGATTTCTCATTCCCTCCTCAGATATTAAGCCAACACAATACCTTGCCACCAAACCGATCACTGCATGTATGAGAATATTACCTATTTCTTTTCTCTCTTGTGTTTATTTTTTCTTGATCTTAGAAAGAATATCTGCAGAGAAAAACAGAACAATTTATGCCCTGTTGAGCTTCAGAAGGTCAGAAGAGTCACCAGAGGTCCAGGAACTGGAATAAATAGCAGTTTGGAACATCTGAGTCTGGTGATGAAGGTGATGAAGAACCTCATGTCTCACCTTCGCCTCCATTGCAGAGAAAACAACTTGCCTGACCCAGATCATTTGAGGAGCTAAGCGAGGAAGCAACTTGTCCATGGGCAAGTCCATACCCAGATGTAAACTTGGTGGGGCTCTGCAAAGAGACAAAAGGAATCCCAGGGCCAGAAAGTTGGGAAGAGTATTTTTTGTACAAATGACTTTAAGTTTGAGCTCAGTCTCTCCAGGGTCCAAGTGAGTATACAGAAGGAAAATATACCTTTCTTTTTAGGAGGATGTCATTGTACTTCATTACTTGTTATACAGTAGCTATACCAGGAAAAAGGAAGATCCCTTTGTAAAAGCTATTTGACTTTAGTTAATTGATATTAGAAAGGTCTTAACTGGTTACATGATATTCGGAAGGAACACACCACATGGAGACTAATGAGTTATAGTAGCAGAAACCTCCAAGCCCCTCATAATTACCCCTAGAATCCTGAAAGGTAAGTAGTCAATTGCTGTCTGGCAACCCCACCTGGTAGGCTAGTGCAAGTTAGTAGAATGAGCCCATAGCCTGTGCAAAACTTTAAAAGACAAAAAAACACAAGTTGTATGTAATAGAGCATTATCATTTTATATGCAATGCTATTCTTGTCATCTTTATATATGGAAAGTTCATATTCGTAAAGTTCACAACAAAATGTGAAATTCAAATGAGATAAAAATATTTAATTATCTACCTTATATGGCTCATGGGAAAAGCATCTAGTTCAAGCTCTAAAATACCACTTATCATCATAATCATTAACACCTTATTATCACCACTAACACAAATACTATATATTGCATACCTACTATGTGCAGGACACTAAACTAGGCACTCTGATATACAGAGATGTATATTTCACTTTACTCCCTGTATGTTCCTAAATACCACACTAATCCTTTGAATGATCTGCGATTTTAAAAATATATAAACTACCCTCCAATATGACTCCTTGTATTCTCTGCCAAGGAGACTCTTGTCCATGTTTTATCATAAATCCTGCTGGGAACAGCTAGGAGGCACAGTGAATAGAGTGCTGGCCCTGGAGTCAGGAGGACCTGAGTTCAAATCCGGCTTCAGATACCTAACACAAAACTAGCCATGTGACTTTGGGCAAGTCACCTAACCCCAATTGCCCTACCTTCCCCCCTCCCAAAAGATAAATGAATGAATGAATAATAAATAAATAAATAACTCCTGCACAAAGAGTGAGCCACCATGCCAAAAAACTTCCTTTTTCTTTCTGAAAATTGAAGGAATCAGCATACAACTGGATTTGTCCATGTATTTTGCTTAATTCCCTTTTCACAAGATAACTGACCCAATTCAATATAACAAACATTTATTAAGTAATTAGAATGATATTAGTGTTAAAAGACTGATTTGTGTAGTGTCATATAGCTTGAGATCATTGAAATTGCTGGACAGTTTCCTTAATGCAATATAGTCCCATCTCCTTGTACAATTACTTTTTCAATTATATACTGTGTTAACATTCATTTGGAACACTTGTGCAAGATACTTCTTGGGGATATTATGAGGATTAACCAAGAAAATATCTGTAAAATACTCTGCAAATCTTAAAGTGATATGTAGGGGTGGCTAGGTGGCGCAGTGAGTAAAGCACTGGCCCCAGAGTCGGGAGGATCTGAGTTCAGTTCCGGCCTCAGACACTTAATACCCAGACAAAAAAACTAGCCGTGTAACATTGGGAAAGTTACTTAACCCCAATTGCCCTCCAAAAGGCAATAAATAAATAAATAAATAAATAAATAAATAAATAAATAAATAAATAAATAAATAAATAAATAAATAAATAAATGAATGAATGAATGAATGAATGAATGAATAAAAATGAAGTGATATGTAAATGCTATTATTAATAGTTATTATTATACACATATGATAGAATAAACTGACAAGTTATCTGTCAAGCATCATAAATGATTTGGGCAGTATTAATTTTTCATCCACTTTGGATTTCCATTGTGCTTAGAACAACCTCTTCCACCTCACTATGAATTCTGGGGCTCTATGAAATTAGAATGATGTCATCTTATGCAAAAGGAGCATTTGGAGAATTTCACAATAATAAGAAAATCCTTATTGTACTTATACCTTAAGCAGAAAATCTTGTATGACTCCGAAGAATATATCAATGTGCCTCTCACACATGTCAAAACTGAAGGTTCCATGACAGAGTTTACTATGGAGTTCATTTTGTTCAATGATCAACTGAATATTGATATCAGGAAACATGTTAAATATGGAGACAGAGGTGTCACCACACTAATATTCTAGCAAATTTACTAATATCCATTAAAAAACTCAAAATCAAACAGCAGTGGTAATAATTCAGAATCAACAATGACTAATATTTTCTCTTCACCCTGTGAGAGCACAGCATTCTACAAATGTGGAAGCAACAGAAGGACATGCTGCTGGTAATGACTTCTTTGCTTCCTAATTTCTTACAATGCTCTATACCTTATTTTTAAATTGAATCTTTTATCAACCTATCAACATACATCTCAGAAATACCATTTTTTCTTCAACCTTAGTTTCATCAGGAACTTAAATTCTATTTATGTGTTACTTAAATATAAGATATTCTCGCGGACCTAGCAGTCTCACTTAGTCCATTCAGAGCCATCACAGAGTCTACATCATGCAACTTATACTATCAAATCGATGTGGGGGAGGGGAGGTTAAGAAAAAAAACATCTTTTTATTGATGATGAGTTACTTTAAAATTCTTAATGCTTTGCCTAGTTTTCCATAGGTGATGACTGAGTGACTTCTAAGATATTCTACAAGATTCATCTGATAAAAGACAGCCAGCTATTAGTCATTTAGGAGACTCACTAGTATATGAGAATATGTGTATGTATGTTTTGTACACATGTGCTCTTCCATACTACCTTACAGGCAAGGTTTCAGTCACAGGTGCTAACAAGGTTGAAAAACAAAATTCTATAAATAAAATAATTTCAGTGGATCTATGATCTATCCCTGTGGTCCTTCTTCTAATGATGCAGACACTGACCTGTCCATTCCTTCCCATCCTGTAAGACTCTGGTTCATGTGCTCCCATAAGTTTGGGTCCCACATGGGATCCAACTAATGTAAAGCCTTCCTTGCTTTCTTTGGATATCATAAAGATGCCAATGGAGCATATGGACTATCTGTGGCTTATATCTCACCCTCTTCATGTGACCAGCCCATTCTCTTTTTCACTCATAACTTCTCTGATGACACTCTTAACTCTCCTCCTTTATAATTCCCTGTTTGAACATGTTGTGGCCAGTTCACACCCACCAATAACCATCTGATTGCTCTCTGGGTGATAACCATTTTTAGTTCTTCAGAGACTGAAGGGTTCCATGTCTCACAGTCTTACAACTTTGGAAGAATATGAGTATTAAAAAGATGGCTCCTTTTCCCAGGAAGAAGTATGGGGTCAGTAAAAGAACTTTAAAGTATCCCAAAGGCAAAACAGCCTGTTCTCTTCCTTCTGTTCAATTCTGGGCCCAACTCATTGCCCTTTTGCAGTGTCTGTCCAAGACAAATAAAATGGAAATGTTAAAAAAAAATCCTTCAGGAAAATGAGAAGTAAAATATCCAGGTTGTTCTGATCATCATCTTAGTATGGTGTGAAAAAAAAATGGCCTAATATAGTAAGTAGGGATGGCAGGTTACCAGGTGCAAAAGTTGACTCCTAGACTTCTCTCTTTAGCATACTTTCCTTCTTAAAAACAGATACATCTGTTGTACATCATGAGAAATATGGCTAGTTAACACTTACTATAGAAGCTCAATGTATATATCATAAAGCATTTTTAAATCATAAGAATGATGCAAATATAATGAGATTAGTTTTGCTAATACAAATAATTTTTCAACAAAATGGCAATAGTTCATATACTACATATCTTCTATAGTATCAAACCAGGGATCACAAACACAGGCATATCGGGAGAACCTACAGAATTTATGTGAATCTTACTACCAGATGAAGAATTAATGTCTGTTTCTGTTGATGGCTCACAACCTTTATGGTTAATCAGGCTCAAAGCCAGTGTCGTTCTTGATTCATCGTCCGTACTTAATCGGTGGCTGAGTCCTTTCCATTTTACTGCAGAAATATCCCTCACATGCATTTCTTCTTTTCTACTTTTACTACGTCATCTTTGATGAAGCTCTTCTTACCTCTTGCTTGGACAATTGTAACAACCTCCTAACTGGTTTCTGTCTCCAGTTTCTCTCCTCTATGATCATCTATTGCTGCCGAAACTATCTTTCTAATGCAAAGGCCTGAATCACATCACTCCCCTAATCAAACACTTCAAGTGTCTCCACACTGTCTACTGAATAGAAAGGACAATCACTATTAGTCTGCAACCAAGACTCTCCATATCTGAGCCCAATTTAGCTTCACAGCCTCATTCCCAGCACAGACCTTTATACATTCTGTGCTCTAGCCAAATTTGACTACTTGATGTCTGCCCATCTCATCTCTCTCCCCTCTGCTGCTTCTGAACTTTTGCACTCTGTGAGTCCTTGCCCCCCGTGGACTTTTCCAACCTCCTTCTAATGACATCCATTCCCTTATTCAATGCCTGCCCAAACAGGAGCCTCCTCATCCTTAAAGCCTTCCAATCCTCCCAACAAGAAATGAGTCTTCCCTGCTTGAATCTCACAGATAGCTCTCTTTGATCTTCTCTATCCACTTGGCCATTTTCCAACTTGCATAAAGTTGTTTGCATCCATCTCACCACCACTGTGCTAGTACACTGTCAACCCCTTGAGTCAATAGTATTTTTTTTTTTGCTTTTTGGAAGACAATTGGGGTTAAGTGACTTGCCCAAGGTCACATGGCTAGTTTTTGTGTTAAGTGACTGAGGCCGTATTTGAACTCAGGTCCTCCTGACTCCAGGGTCGGTGCTCTATTCACTGTGCCACCAAGCTGCCCCTTGGGTCAATAGTATTATCCTCAGAGTCCAGCTGGATTCAAAATTACTTTGTTCATAGAAGATTATTTTAAAAAGGGGGATCAGGAGGGCAGCTAGGTGGTATAGTGGATAGAGCACTGGCCTTAGAGTCAGGAGGATCTGAGTTCAAATCCACCCTCAGTCACTTATTAGGTATGTGACCCTGGGCAAGTCATTTAACTTTGCCTCCAAAAAAAAGTTAATAGGGGAGATCAGTTGGGTAAGGTACTAGACTTTTTTTGTTTGTTCATTGTTGTGTTTTGTTTTTGCCAGACCTGTGATTTTATCAGTATGGGGAGCTCCCTGGTGAAGAAACCCTTTACCAATACATATTGACACCTGCCCTACAGTTACTTAGAATTAATAAGAGGTTATGTGACATGCCCAGGGTCACACAGTCACTATGTTATCAGGGGTAGGACTTGAACCCAGGTCTTCCTATGAGGGTAGTGTTCCAGCCACTGCTCTGCAATGCTTCTCTAATAATTCAATAAATTCTACTGAACTGAATTAAAATTAAATAGTATGGAGAATGGGTAATACAGAAAACCTGTGTCAGAGAAGAGAAATTCTGAAAAGATGAGTTCAGTTCATGTAAGCACCTAAAAAAGTGCATATCCTACTCCTTCCTAAAATAAACACTTTGAGTTCTTACAAATTGGAAGGACCTTCCTGGTGGATAAACAATACTCTAGGGGTGGCCAGGTGGCTCAGCGAGTAAGAGCACCGGCTCCAGTGTCGGGATGACCTGGATCAAATCCGGGCTCAGAAACTCAGCACCACACCCAGAAATAATAACTGGCCGTGTAACCTTGAGCAAGTTACTTAACCCCGGTTGCTTAAAAAAAAAAAAACAATACTCTGGAAACAAATTGACTCTATGCCATCATTCACTGAGTGCAGCCTCTAGGTACAAGTACCTAGATTCAAGGATGATTCAGTCTTGAGAAATGCGACTGAAACTTCACAAAGTACATACAGCTCTATAACTATAACTGTTTTTTTCAAGTGAAGAATCTTGAAAAATAGTAAAATACCAAAGGACAAGAAGTAAAATTATTAAATGCTTCCTCAAAAACTAAAAGGTTCTTGGATAATGACAAAGCAGTTTTCCTCTTATTGCCAATTCTTCCTCAAATGCAGACAAGTACAACAATTTACAAAAATAAAATAAATATCCCAGGAAGTAAAAGCATTTCTAAATACTGTAGTATTTAGAGCTGGAGGCAACTTTAATGGTGATTTAGTTCAATCCCATAATCTCAAAGATAAGGAAGCTGCAGTCCACAGAGGTCAAGATCAAGGTCAAGTAGATAGTAAACAGCAAGGTCAAGATTCAAGCCCCGTCCTCCTAACTCCAAATTCAGTGATTTCGACTACACAAATGACAATTCAGTTCTCTCCTATCTCACCTAGAGTCTCACCTTTTGTAAGAAGCTTTTCCTAGTCCTCCATAATCTTAGAACTTTCCCTCTCAGATGATCCCTGTCCATATCTATACAAATATAGTTGTTTGCATGTTGTCTCCCTCATCAGACTGTGAACTCCTAAAGAGCAGAGGCTGGTTTTTGGTTTTCTTTGTATCTTCAGTGTTTAACACAATGTCTAAAACATGGTAGGTGCTTAATAAATGTTGGCTGACAGCAAATTAAACACCCATGCATGAGTCACTTCTAATCCCCCAAATTAATTGGTCCACAGAACACTACAATTTTGTCAGACAACATTTACGCCCCCAAATATGACATGTATCATTTACCTACCCATCAATGAAATGTTAAACCTAAGAAGCCGATTTAAGGTTTTTAGGCCTAGAAACCTGCATCCTAAGCATTTTATCTGTGACCTGGGCTTTAGTGCCACTCAGTGTTCAGATGATATAATTACATTTAACCAAAGAGCCCAATCTCATGGCTTCATTCGCCTGAACAGAACACAGCGCTGAATGCCTTGGTATTTTTCACAGCTCCAAATAAGTTCTCAAGGTTTTCAAGGTACTTGGTGATTCACAAGGTCTCTGATTACATCCTATTACACTTTGCCTGAGGCTCACAGGCAGAACAGGCTTCTCAGTGTTTATTTGGATGCCTAATAGAACTGTGGTCAGGGCAAAGTGGAGAATGTGTGTCAGGGTGCCAAAGACCCTTAAGTCCTTTCTCTGCCTATGGCACCATGGACTGTGCCATGTATTCAAATATCAATTAACTTACTGAAAGCAGAATGGAAGGGGATAATCAGCACTGAAAAGACTAACTCAACTGTAAGAAAAGGACACAAAAAAATGTTTCTCAAAATTATGGTGATAGGAATACAGTTGAGGAAACACGCTTATCTGCTGGTGCTACAATTACACCAGTGAGTTAGGTCATAAAGTCCTAATTCATTTGAAGAACATGAGATGAATGCACAGGCATGTCCTTTCATCCCATACAAAATCCATGCCAACTTTGCTTTTTTTGTTGTGGGAACAAGAGAAGAATTCAAATAATTGCTACTAGAAGATGAGATGGCAAAAGAAGCTAGGCTAAAGACAGGAGGCAAGGGGAGATAAGACTGAGAAAGGAGAAAGAAAACAGAAGTCATAGTATCTGACCAGAAAAATAATTAAATGAGAAAATGAAGGTGTAACACTGAAATAAAACATAAAGATGACTATCTGACTAGACAGTGGGTCAGGGGGAAAACACACATAAGTATTGAGATAATTAGCACAACTTTTTTTTTGTTCCTTGATAGAATTATATGAGCTGAAAAACATCCATTTAGAAGCAGAATAGTCATCCCTTGCTCCTGTTTATTAAATATTCAGGGTTGTACCTACTGATGCTGCATTCTACAAATATAAAAAGAATGTGGACATTGCAAACTACATCAAATTTTCTCCCTTTTCCAAAATCTCTTATTTATACCTTTTAAGACCCACAAATACAACAATAGATAATTCTATAACACCTTGCATTTCTTAGAGGTAAGAGAGAACTTAGAGATCATCTGGTGCAATTTCCTAGTTTTATAGATAAGGAAACTGAGGCCCAAAGAGGATAAGTGGGGGCGGCCAGGTAGCACAGCCAGTAAGAGCACCGGCTCCAGTGTTGAGAACACCTGGAGATCGAATCCCGGGCTCAGACACTTAGCACCCACCCAGAAACACCTGGCCGTGTAACCTTGAGCAAGTTAGTTAACCCCAATTGCTTAGGGGCGGCCAGGTGGCTCAGCGAGTAAGAGCACCGGCTCCAGTGTCGGGATGACCTGGATCAAATCCGGGCTCAGATACTCAGCACCACACCCAGAAATAATAACTGGCCATGTAACCTTGAGCAAGTTACTTAACCCCAATTGCTTTAAAAAAAAAAAAAAGAGGATAAGTGACTTGCCTGAGGTCACACAAGTAGAAAGTGGCACTCATGAACTCTGATTCCAAATGTAATATTCCTTCCACTGCATTTATGGTTATAAATCATAAAATACTGAGTCTCAAAAGAATCAAAATTGAGGACTATCCAAAGGGGAATGGAGAAGCATATGGTAGATAAGAGCAGACTGCAACAACACATTACAAAAAAAGGAATTAAGAAGTGGTGTAAAGGATGACATCAAAGAAATATATGCATGGAAAGGAAGATGGACTAGAATAATGGAATGCCTAGGTACACAACTGGTATCCTCATATGAAAGAGAAATCCAGTATAGCTCTTTGTCCTTTGGGTGGACCCCTAATAGTGAAGTTATGGAAGGACAGATGTGAGCCAGAATGGACAGGCATGGATGGCTTTGATCTGCATTACTGAAAGGAGTATCCATATCAAAGAGACCTCAGTTTCACCTATGGTTGTTTTTTTCTTTTTTTTTTTTGGAGGGAAGTTGAGGTTAAGTGACTTGCCCAAGGTCACATGGCTAGTTTTTATGTTAAGTGTCTGAAGCTGTATTTGAACTCAGGTCCTCCTGACTCCAGGACTGGTGCTCTATTCACTGTGCCACCTAGTTGACCCTTCCACCTATGTCTTTAAAAGACATCGCAGACCTTGGAAACTGAAATTTATTTCCCCAAGTCTAAAATCATGGAGGAGTTCAACCTTGAGAGACAATGTAATGTGGTAGAAAAAGCCCAGCTTTTAAAAATCAAAGAACATGGGTTCTAAATCCTGTTTACCAGAAGTGAGACTTTAGGTAACTGATTTAACTTCAACTTCCTTAATCTGTAAAATAAGAGGGTTGGGATAGATGACCTCTAAAGGCTATTCAAGTTCTAAATCCTGAAAAAAAGACATAAAAATAAAAATTTGACTGAGTACTGACAGTGTGGCTTTTAAAAATATATACAAGCTAACAAAATATTATTTATAGGAAGCAACATAGCGTTATCAGGAAAAAAAAAACAACACTGGCTCTGGAGGGAGTCAAAGGTATTCCACCTCTGATAGGACTTGTGTGACTTTGGGCAAGTCATTTAACCTTTCTGGGCCTCAGTTCCCCCACATGAAAATGAGGTCATTCCTGATAGCCTATGAAGTCCCTTTTACCTCTAATCTTATGATTCTATATATTAAAAATAATATGGGGACGGCTAGGTGGCACAGTGAATAGAGCACTGGCCTTGGAATCAAGAGGACCTGAGTTCAAATCAGACACTTAACACTTACTAGCCATGTGACCTTGGGCAAGTCACTTAACTCCAACTGCCCCTTCAAAAAGCGAGAAAATTTAAAATAATAATATATCAAAAATCAATAAGACACTACTGGTATGCTAATAATTCTTTTCCTCTACACTTCTGCTCAGTATGACACACATTTATTACATATAATTTATAAGAGCAATACATGTAGATTAAGAGCAACAATCCAGCCCAGTACAGCAGTCACATGACTCTCAGGTAGCCTGCTTTACTAGATCTCGTTCTTTGCCCTTATCTAAGAAACCAGTGAAATGAAATGAGACAGCATTTGCTAAATGCTTCCTGTGCTCCGGGCCCTGTGTGCTGCAGATAAAAAACTACAAAAGAAAGAATTCTTGTCCTCTAAGAACTTATATTCTCTTTTTTTGCCTTTTTTTTGGAGGGGGGAAAGCAGGGCAATTGGGGACCCCAGGACCAGGGCTTTATTCACTGTGCCACCTAGCTGCCCCAAGAGCTCACATTTTAAAAGGGAGAGATGACACATGTAGGAGAGCACATGGAAACTCTGCTGACTGCCTGATGCTTTCTTCTCATATCTCACTGGAGTTTATCTGGGGTTTGCAAAGCCTGCAAGACTGAAGCTCTGGCAGGTCCATCCAAGCTGGAAAGGCATGGTAATAGACCACATAGCTGTAATATGTAAGTTTGGAAAGGCTTATCAGAAGAAGTTTGGCTGTCAGGTGATGCCTTTTTGGATTTGTTTTGTTTTGTTTTGGTTGTAGCCAAGAATACAACCCACTTAACTAAAGTAAGCAGGGCTTATTCATTGGTGCACACTAATGAAATCTTTTATCCTTGGGGTATACCACAGAAAAACCAAACTCTTCCTTTGTTATAGCTTATGTTACCCTCTATATTGTTAAAGTCCTACATATAAATGTATCTATACATATATGTGCATGTGTATGTGTGTGTGGATACAAACACATATAGACACACTATATATATATCCCTATATATCTGTATCTATACCTATATCTATACACATTTACATATACATTATATTTTAAGCTGGATCTATGATTTCACCCATGTAGGACACTGATAACTTTTCATCAAATTACAATTTTAGAGAACTACCTGGGGCACTGAGAGTTAAGTGACCAGTCCAGAGTCATACAGCCAGTAGGTATCAGGAGTGGGACTTGCTGCTTCTCATAATTATACCATGGCTTAATTATTTCAAATAAATTAATCTCAAGATAAATTGCCATTGAGTCTTTTTCTTTTTGCTTTTTAATAGATGAGGGAAACCAGTGATTATCCAGGAATACCACTGCAACGGAAGAAAAATGACTTATGAGTAAAGATTTCTTTACTTTCAATCTAGTCACTACTCTTGGATTCCATGACACAAAGCATCTTAAGAATGTGGCAGGTTCTGGACAGCCAAGGTGTCACACACACATTTGAACCAGGATGGCAGATTCCATCCAGCAGAGGACAGCACACACCAGCTGAAACCCCAGGCTGCATGTGATGTTTCCAGAGGTATCTCCTCTCCCATGTCCCTAACACAGTAGCATACTTTGTGGAAGCATCATTTACAAGGCCAGCACTTATGACAGTAATATTCTTATATTACCAAACAGCAAAGAGTAACAAAGTAGCAAAATATTTTGGAAGTCCTGTACAATATTTTTTCTAAATGAGTTTTAAATATAACTCAGTTTTTAAGGCCCAAAAGGAGTGAAAACATATGATATGTTAGACTTTCACTTGTAATTCATATATAAAATCAAGTAAAAACATAGTTAACACTATTTCATTGAATCTGAAAAGGATCTTAAAAGGACATTTGGTCCTCCCCCATTTTATAGTTAAGAAAATTGAGGCCCATAACAGATAATAATCTCCTCAAGCTGATAAAGTTCATTTATTCCAATCCCCTTATTTTATGGATAAAGAAATAATCAAGGCCTAGAACAGTAAAGCAAATTGTTAAAGCTCACATTGGCATGAAACATCAGAGTCAAAATCAGAGCCTCTAAACTTCTGAAATCACAATCAGTACTCTCTCTATTATATCATATTGCCTCTGCAGAAGTAAACAGAGCAAGCTTCTAAATGTTATAGGGAAATTAATTTAAGATGTATACTTACATCTGATAATATTAACAATAAAATATATATTATTAAACAAAAAGATGCGTTAAAATCTAGTAGAAATTTTCCTTATCCCCATTTTACAGATACTTGGTGGCATATTTTTCTTATATAACCATAAAACTGCAGTGGTAGCAGATGAGAATCTGCCCTTCTAAATCTAGGCACTGAGTGAATAACGATTTTTCCAAGGTCACAAGACTGTCAGTGACTCTAATTCTGGTCCACTGCTCTATCCACCATACCATGAAATGCCTAACATACACACATCTTAAAATATGTAGAGAAAAGTCATAAGAATTGCTAATACTATTTTTCAGCACTGTCATATTTTGTCCGCTGAGCCAAATGTACCAGATGTCTTTAAATAAAAGATTTAGACAGCATAAAAATAAAGTGTTATTGTATATGGACATTTCTGAAATGTAACAATACGTTAAGTGATACCATAGTGTTTTAATGTATGTCATTATTATAGGTGGTGGTGTGTTTCTTTTTTTTTCCTCAAAAATAACAGCAAACTATATCTAGTGGCACAAAGATAACCCAAAGGTAAATTTAGATGAATAAAAAAGTGGTAAAATTAATGTAATTGCATGGCAAAGAATATTTGTGCCCATTTTGACATAACGGGCTCTGATCATGCATTTCTGCTCCTTGGAAATCATTTGCATCAGCAGTGTGCAATTGTGCTAGATCTCTATGAAAAGGCTTTGTTGATGAGCCGGCTAAAGTAGTTGTAAGGTATGCACGTGATGGTTCAGATGGGACTAGGATCAGCCCTACTGTATTTTAACACACACACACACACACACACAACTAGTGAAAATGGAATTGTGAGGGCTGCTAGAACAGATTTGAAATGATACCTTCATCCCAAACTGCATTTGTGCATCTGTTACATTTAGACATTTCTATCTGGTAACTTTAGATGTTTAAGTGAGCATCTCTCTCCCCCATCCCACCCACAAAAGATCATATAGGGAAAGGTAGGAGGGGAATGGATAAAAGGACGTGGGGTGGCAAGTCTTACTCACAGCAAGAAGTATAATGTACTGAAGGGCACCGTACGTAATTTTCTTTAAAAAGTTGATTTTTTTTTCATTCTACAAGCTAAAATAACCTTGTTAACACAAGGGTGAGACAGGATGTTACACTAACACAGAGTCAACCTGGTTATCTGTCTCAAGATTCAGAGGCCAGGGTCATAGGAACTTCCATGGGCTTAAGTTTGAATCCTAGCTCTCTATTCTATATTAGCTATATACCCAGGCATTAATTACCTGTTTTCTCTCCTGTAAAATTAGTGCGTTAGACCAGATAATTATTCAGGTCCCTTCCAGCTCAAAATCTAAGATACCTCTGAGCTTCCAATAAAGAGTTTTCTCTTTTTTCTACCTTTAGGGAAGGATTCTGTAATCATTTCGTGTCATGACAGTCTGGTAAAGATTACGGATACCCTTCTTAGAATGATGTTGTTAAAAGCCTAAAATAAAACACATAGGTTTATAAAGGAAGCCAACTGTAATGAAAGTTACCAAAGTTGTTTTTTTTTTTAATATTCATGAAGCCCAGGTGAGGAATCCCTGCTTGAGGATACAGAGTAGCCCACATACAGAGTGCCCCAAGAATCTACATTAGAAGGATGGAAGCAGTACAATTTTTTAAAATCATAATTTACTAATATTCATTAATAAATCCCACTGTATACCAAGTACTGTACTAGGTGCTATGGATATGCAAGATTAAGATAAGGCATTTGTCTTCACAAAGTTTACCCGAGCACAAATGAAACATCAGAAGCCCGGATAGCCAGTAAAACCATCCCCATCCTGTAACCCCCTACTAAGGCAACACTCACAAGAACAGTCATGCTCAGAGTCACTCTTCCCACTTGAAGAATGGGAGGGATTCTCACCTTTTCTCCTCCCACTCCACACACCATCTCCCAGTTGTTCCATTTCTTCCCTTCCCAGTCCTTTTGTGCCTATCCACACTTTAGCGGAGAAACAGCATAGATGTGCTTCAACTTGGACAATAGAATTGTTTTTGAAGAATATACTCAACATGTGGTTTTATTTGTACACAACCAGGCAGCTGGACTTTTTTTGGTAAATCCTTTCGTAAAGCTAATAATGACACCCTACTGTCCCGGTTTTATAAATCTGGATTTACAAATGTTTAGTTCATATGTGGAGCTGGTTTCATGAGAACTACACCATATTTGAAAAAGCCTGTTGTAGCACTGCCTTTGATCCTCTCTGTCAAATATTTTGCTGTAGTTATGTTTAAATACTTAAAAAACCAAAAATACAAAGTAAGTCATATCATTGATATATAGTTTCCATAATGCTACTCTCATTTTTTTTTGCCTGAGATTGATTGGTATAGTTATTAGAAAACTGACCTCACCTCGAAGTTAGAACACCCAAGTCCAAGTCTTGTCTCTGACATTCTGGTTCTGTAATTCTGAGCAAGCCATTTAAAAATCTTAATGCTCCAGGAAACTATAAGTTTAGTAAAAGTGCCAGTCTGCATTGGTATAGAGAATTTCCTCACTAGGAACACACTATACCAATAAAATCTGAGATTTAATTTTAAAAACTTCATATCCACTAGTTATGCAGGTCTCTGTGTATGTGTCTCTCTCCTCCATACATATATATGTGTGTGTGTGTGTGTGTATGTTGACACATAGACATACAAAGAAAGGAGAAGATAATACTCTACACTTCTTTTCAATGGTTACAACCAAAGCCGAGAATTATGTAGATACTACCTTAGAGAGATAAAATGTTTTCCATTTTGTGGGGAAATCAAGTAGGAGTTATTTATTCTCTAACCTTCAAGTTGTGTTAAACTTATAAATGTATAGAATCTCAAAGGAAGCATAGCAAAGACTGTGAAAGAATAGACTGTGGAAGTTTTTCTAAAGAATTTCACAACAACTAAATGCCTTGAACACCATATGTAATAGCTAACAGCGATGGGGTTAATTAAGGACTCAGCAATCTTGAATCTGTTTTCTTGGTCTCATGTAATATAAGTATAATTACCTGAGTAGCCAGTATGACTTATTCATATTTAAGAATTCATAGGCAACTATTGAGAAGGGATCGAGCATCACATACTCTGCATTTGCTCTCTCTCCAACAAATCATGGTATATTCTTCTGGTCACAAAGTGTCGGGTGAAAATCAACAGCAAAAAATGCACTACTTATTTCAGTGGGACTGAGAAAAATTAAAAATCTTATGTAGTAAAAACAATATGTGTGAGCCACCTGTTTACTATGTAATGAAATGGATTGGTGTGGAAATGACAGCTGCTGCAGAACCCACAACACTTCAAATACTATATATCACTTTGCCAAGTGGACTTAAAATTTGTGTATCATTTACTTTATTACCATGGAATGTGTTGGTAGATATTAATATGTAATAGCAACTGTAATGAAGATCCCTAGCCGCTAAGCGTCAGTGTTCCTACAGGGTGTTGTGGGTTGTTGGTTTTTTTTTTTTTAATTCTATATACACTATTTGTTGACTCTATTCACAGACCCTCTTGAACAAGGTCAATGGGAAGAAATGAATCAATAGTGAAATACCATACACTTTAAAACAAAGAGTAGGCACTAAACCAGTGTAAACCATGAAAGGGAGTTCCTGGAAACAGAGGTGTTGCTCTCAGTGCAAAACCAACTGATCAAATCAGACATTTTGCAAGATTAAATAAGGTTTGAGCTACACTAAGCCGCGTAATCTGTTTTTACCGATATAAATGCCAAAACTGAATTGCCACTCTAAAGTCTGCCAAGTTTCTTTGTATTGTATGTCAGTCTGCTGTTTTCCTTGATGGTGCCATCAATAAACATGTCTGGGGATCAACTGCTTGTGATCAGATATAGAGCTTTCATTGTTTCAAGTCGAGCTGTTGCTGAACAAGTTGTGAATTCCAGTGAGGTCCTTTTGGGGTCTGAAGGTGGAAGAGGACAAGGGGAAAGCCCACTCTGTTTATGAAGGTTTAGGTTAGTGGCAGAACAGCATAATTTCCTAGTCACTCAGTGATTTGGGAATCAGTTCCAGAATGTCCCAGTATTCAACAAAACTCATTCAATAATTCAAAAGATATGCAGAGTTGCCAAAAGATATTATTTTCATTCTCACTATGGGTCATGCCATAGGAATTCTTGTTTTCTCCATATTAAAGTGAACACAATATTACAGTATAATCTTCTCATGTAGCTGAGCTATTATGGCATATAATATATCCAAAATTTGCTTCTCTCTTCTTAAATTTCAGAAGATATATATAGGTTGTAGTATGATTTAGTCTGTTGATGGTGACTTGTACTTAAAATAATCTGTTCCTCTTTGGAGTAACTCCCATTTCAGTGAGAGATGTATTATTCTGCTCAATTTCAGTCTTCAATCAATCAATCATCAGATATTTATCACAAGTACCTATTATATGCAGAGCACCAGAGAATGAGAAAAAGGCAAAGACTAAGACACAGAGACAGTGAGAAACAGAGATAGAGAAACAGAGACAAAAAGAATAGGAATAAAACACAGTATTTACCTCCAAGGAGCTTACAATCTAGTTGGAAATATAAAATATGCACACATGAACACTTGCACCAAAAGGCAGTAAATTATGAAGGTCCAATGAGTGGTACAGAGAATATATACTAGAGAGATGAGAGGAACAAGAGAACACTTTATTGTGCTCAGGAACTAGCAGTATAATCTTGGGTAAATCACTTAATCTTTCTGGTTCTTAGTGATTTCACCTGTTAAAAACAAAACAAAAAACACCTACAACATTAGGGTATTGCACTAGAAGAACTTTGAGATCTCTTTATCTCTAAATTGTATAATCTGAGGAAAGGTTTCATAGAGATGATAGAATACTAACATATAAATTCTGAAGGAATGGTTGTGTTTTTTTTTTCTTACTTGGAGAGGCAATCTCATGGTGGACCCTTACAAAGGGGAAAAGTGGTATGAACAAATATGTGGAGGAAGGAAAAAATAAAATGTACTTAGGTCAAGGTGCTAAAACACACGTTCAGTGACCATGGATAAGCTACTTTATCTCACTTAGCTTTAATTTCCTCATGTGTAACATAGTATTGTTGTGAGGTAAATATTTTAAAGTTCTTTAAAAACCTTAAAGTGGTATATAAATGTTATTGATGATGATGATGCACCCCCACTTGCACTGACTAATTAGGATCCCCAGAAAACAGTGGACTAATATGGATAACCCTAAGGAGCTAGATTTCTACTACTGTCACTGATAAGCCCCCACCAGTGTGCTTCTCACTAAAAAATCAGCCAGTATATTCATTAGCTTTTGGCAAAGGAACTTACTAAGTATTATAGTAAGAACAGTTGGTAAAAAAAATCCCCCCAAAATTCTGGCACAGAGTCTCCCACAAATACACATGGGCCCATGGGAAAAGTGAACTCATATATATAGTTTGAACACACAATTCCTTCCACCTTATAACCTAGAAAAACTTTCTTCATTCCATGATCAGCAATTTTATTTCATGCAAAGGGTGATGCTACTTAAAGCTGCCTCTCTCCTTGAGTTACTGTCTTTCTCAGTCCATTTACTTTCAATGTGTCACTCTCTGATGGGCTGTATGTATTGTCTCTTTCTGGTCCAATATCTCTCATCCTAGCTGGATTGCACTGCTGTTAGTCTAGTATCTCTGATACGCATTGACAAAGAGGAGGTGGGGGAAGCTAGAGAGAGAAACTTCTTCCGCAAGAGTCATTCTGTCTCTAGACTCTGACTCCAACTCTGCAATCTTCAATTCCTGAACTTTAAGTTTTCATTATCTGAACCTACCCACTGTCTGACCAACTGCCTAGTGGTGTCTGATTCTTTTAGACAGTTACAAAATGTTTCCTTGTTTTTTTTTTTAATTTTTATTTTCAGGTGATTTTTTAATATTTTTTTATTTTTATTTTCAGGTGAAATTAGGGCTGGAAGTAGGGTGGACTTGGTATATGTTCTGGGACCTCACACCACAGATTTGTTCTTGGTGAAAGAGTTGCTTTTGGTGGCCTTTTCTGTGTGGGCCTTGTAGACAATAACAACTTTTGGCGAGAGCCCTAGCCTCTCTTTGTAGACACATCCAATAAAGGTGACAGCCAGCTGATTATCAGCCTCACTGGTCCAGATGGTTATCTTGTCCCCTTCGGTGTGAATGTTGAGTGCTTTCATCCAATGACTAAAGCTTTATAAGGCTTACTGATCAAGAACTTAATCATACATTGTTGTGGCATTGTAGGAAAAATCCTTAACATCTAGCTTACATTTTGTGATTATAGTCTATTGATTGACTGATTCAACTGAAGTGTATGGACCTTCTGTGATTACATTAATTTCCTTATATTACTACTGTCCATGCAAACACAGACACTTAAAACATGCCCAGCAAAATACATAGGATATGCTTTTCCACAAAGCTATCCTCTATGGATGGGAACCTTACTAGCATAACACATGGGAGAAAAAAGCACCATTGTTTATTACTATACACTGGTTAATGGTATCATCTACAAGTATGTAAATACTTCCCAGCGTGGTGGCCACACCTCCTTTCTTTCCCACCCTGGATATATACCTTTCCCACACTGGGGATACCTATGTTGTACCAACACAGAATTCTTGGGCTCTAATTCCACCTTATTCACTAATGAACAGTCATGTGATTTTAGGCAATTAATATACTTTCTTGCACCTCAATTTCTTCCTCTATAAAATGAAGAATTTTGAATAAGTGATTTCTAAATTCTCTAAACTCTTCCTTTATTCTGGGGAATGGAATGGAAAAGAAAAATGCACAAGATATTACAAAGGAAAAATTACTGGATTTGATTCACTCACCAGTAAGTCCTGCAAACTTTTTAATCATCTCTAATCTGTCCCTATTTTAGTTCATTCATTCATTTATTCATTCAACAAATATTTATTAAGCACCTATTAAGTTCAAGGTATCATGCTAGCTACTGGGAATACAAAGATGAAAATTAAGTCAATCTTTGACCTCGAGGAATTTACAGTATACTGGGTAATATAATATGAAAATAGACAAGTAAATATAAAGTAATTTGGATAGAAAGAGCACTTTCAGCTGTGGAAAGGTTAAGTGACTTACCCACAGGGTCACATATCTAGTAAGTGTCTAAGACAGGATTTTAATTCATATCTTCCTGACTCCAAGATGATGCCTCTACTCCCTAAAAACTTATTCTTCAACTACTTATAATGTAATTTCTGTTCCCAGAACTCTACTGAAACCACCCTACACAGCCTTTCTTACATAAGTTCAGAGATATATAGGACTTTATGTATTGTCCCTCTAAAGTAACCAATGACCTCCTTATTGCTAAATCTAGTAGCCTTTTCTCAGTCTTAATTCTCTTTGACTTCTATGCAACATTTGACACTAATGATCATCTCCATCTGAATACTTTCTCTTCTTGTTTCTGAGACACCATATTCATTAGTTCTTCTAATCTTGTTACTGTGTTCCCTTTTTCTTTCACTGGCCTTATTTGTAATTCTAACCTCTTAACGTTGGTATTTCCAATGATCTGTCTTTGACTCATTTTTCTCTATGTTCTCTCCCTTGGCAATTTTATTTACTTCCAAGGTTTCAATTATTGCCTCTATTTGGGTGATTCCTAAATCTCTATCTCCAATTCCTACTTCCTTCCCAAGCTCCTAACCTGTATCTCCAAATCCCTACAAGAACTAGCTTTGTGAACTTCTTAACTCAACATATGATAATAATTAATAGCTAGCATTAACATAACATTTACTATGCCAGGCACTTTATCATTATCATCTGATCCTCATAACACTCCTAGGAGGTAGGTTGTTATTATTATGCCCATTTTACAGATGAGGAGATTGAGACAAACAGTTTTAAATTATTTGCCAAGGGTCACACAGCTAAGGAGTATATGAGGGCACATTCTACATTCAGGTCTTCCTGGCTCCAGACTCAGAGCTGTATCCACTGTGTCACCTAGCTGTTGGAGCTTATATTTTTTCCCCAAAGACAAATGACTGACCTTAAATTTCCCCCGAGATATCCAAAATCTGCTCTTGCTTCTGACTTCACTGTTTCTATGACACAATTCTATAGAAACACTGTTTCTATGACAACAATGAAACCATAATTCACCCAGTCTTCCATGCTTACAATATGGGTGGGATCTTTCACTTTCCCCCTCCTTTTTAGTCCCTCCTCTTAGCTCTCCCATCCAATCAGTCATCAGTGATTCTGTTGATTATGACTCTGAAAAAAAAATCTTTTGTTCTCTTCCTCTTCTCTCTTTTCCCACAACCACTATGATCCTAATACAGGAGCTAGATGATTTCAATGAGGTCCTAACATCAAATGACACTACATCAGTGAAGATATTGCAGATTCTCCACTTCCAGTTTGTAATGACTCTTTTCCTCTGGATCTCACACAGCACATTTGTTAGAATCATTGTAATATATTTAACATTAATTATTTTGTATTACAGTTGTGTATTATCATGTCCTCCAATTAGATTCCAAACTTTATGACTTACATTTTCTTATCTAATCTAGTACATAAGGCAACTCCTCTAAAGTGGATACCCCAGAATAGCTACCCCAAATTCATGGTAATCTGTGGGACTGCATTTACCAGGAACCATAGCTCATAATTCTTCACCGTTGTTTGTGCTTTTTCTCTTAGGTCAAAGGACAAACAGTTCAAGGATAAGACATATGAAATAGTAGAGTAAGAAAAGTAGCGGTATAATATTCCCCATTCCCTATAAATCTGAGGGATACACTGACAAATACATACACTATCAGTGAGAACCCACATCGGGATCATGTGTGAGGGACACCATTATAGGGAATACATAGCATCATAGTACATGTGTAGAAGATCAAATACATAAAGAATACATGGGGCACAGTGTTGGAAGGGCAACTTAGGCCCCTGACATTGCCACCTACCTCCAACAGTGCAGGACCAGTGGAACTACCCATTTCTTCTGAGACCATCTCATGCTGCTCTCCATGAACCTGCTCCCTGATAAGTGCAGCATCTTCACTGGACCTGTTGTTCTACTAGTCTCCAATGGTCTTATGGTGACTCTTGCTGCCAACTGAGCACAGTGCTCTCTGCAGGATGTTGCTCCCTAGTGCAAGCTTTTAGGCTTCATCTCTTCAGGATCACATGCAGGCAATCTTAGTTCCTATCTGCCAAGGACATATGTAATGGCTAGAAAATTTCTCCATAATAGCTCTTTGATCTTAACTACTGTACTCAACAACAACAAAACAACAACAAAGTCAGGCAAAGTGTCCTCAGGCTAATAAATTTTTTCTCCTTAATCTCTATATTTAGGATGGAGTTTATAGTCCTCTACCTCATATAGCTATATGATCTAGGGCTAGAAATTCCCAATGTCTTCTCTGGATTAGCATAAAGATGAACTTAAGCCAGAACAAAAGGTAAGGCAATGAGGGAAGATTGTGCTTTTATTATATATTTTTGCCAGTAGCGGAAGCTATTTGCTTTAGTGTAGGATTTTAGGGTGTGAAAAACCCTACTAAATTTATATCTCCAGAAATTAGCATAGTTCTCTGTACATAGTTGGTACTTAATAAATGTTTAATTGAATTCTTTACCTGTCTCTCTAGAAAAGTGGAACGTTCAGAATTCCTCCAAAAGAAACTGCTAAAAAGGAAAAAGCATTTTTAGGGAACTTGTTCAGTTGGGTGTAATTAATTCAGCTTTGGTCATTGTACTGTATTAGAACTTTTATTTTCTTAAATTTTGGTAAAATAGAAGACCTGATATCTGGTGAGTATTGGGGAAAGTGGCTGTAAAATCAACTCAATGGGAAAAAATAAAGGTAAAGGGGTGTAAGTCAAGTGACCTCTAAAAAAAAAAAAAGAAAGTAAAAGCATTGTGTCCTGCTTCACTCCCATCCTGTGCTTAGTTCAGCTCTTGCTGTCTAATAGTACACAGATCATTAGACATTAACTTTAACAGCACAGCCCCAGTGAACATATGTGCTGTCTGCATGGGAGGTCTGAGGGCTCGAGCTAGAGCATACAACGAGAAATGTGTGAAGAGCAGTGATCATTTTGGAAACATTTGACTGAACGTTAATCTCCACTAAAAAACTTTCTTTGTGGTACACATGACTCATCATCATCCAGCTCCCCCTTCCCCGTCAATGATTTTTGTTTTAAGCTAATTTAGATTTTAAATATACCTCAGGTTATTACTTAAAATAAGTCTAGATAGAATTATTCAGTGATTTGGAGGAGGCAAAGGCGCCAAGAAGGTCACACCACTAAGTCACTGAATCCTCCTAGCCCAGGGCAATTGTATTTGAATTTGTTATAGAAACTCTTTGAAGTCAGGCTTTGCACAAGAAAAAGCTACTCTTCAAAATATAGTCATATATTAGTTGCAAATGACCTGTCCCTTGAGAAAGTTATGGTCCTGGCCTCTAGAGTGCTTACATCATTTCAATTGTTGCAAGTATCCTTCTCATTCATTCTTTGTCACAGTGTAGCTCTGATAAAATTTCAGTAAAATCTTTCAATCTCATCTGTAAAAGAATCTCAGTTTCTAGAAAAACTGATAAATGACAAAGTTTGTGCTGCATTACATCTGAGATTAAATATTTTACAAGGAATGTTTTATTTAAAGTTTTAGGTGGTGTTGTTAGAGCTAGAAGGGCCTTTAGAAGGCATCTGGTCTACTACCCTCATTTTACAGAGAAGAAAATTGAGGGCCCAAGGCCACTCAGGGAATCAATGACAGGGAAGAATTTGAACCTTAGCCCTCTGACTCCAAATTCGGCACTCTTCCCGCTGAATCACTCTGCCTCCCTAATGATAAGCATTTCCACCATATTCCAACTTTGTGGGACTCATTCTCTAGGACTATACCCACATTCAGCCGGAATCCTAAAGAGCTTCACACCAATAGTACAATGTAGCCACCTCTGAGATGAGGGGCACAAAGCCAGCTGGCATTCAGCATGGCACAAAACAGAAGAGAGAAAGAAAAGCTTAGCCAAGAATCATGAGGGGATAATAATCTAGTTTTATGAAAGGTATTTTAATTGTCTGTAGAAAATAGGCATTGTCTTGCTTTGGGGTAAAAATCTAGTAGTAATTTAATAGCAGCTTTAAGGTCAATAAAGGTTTTCCATATTGGTGATCCCTTTCTTCATTTACATTGAAAATTTACCTAGAGGAAGTAGCCAGCCTTAAGCTGTCATATGAAGAATTAAGGTAAAATTACACATATTTGTAAAGAGCTCTGTTTTTATTACCTTCTCAATGGATGAGTGGGAGGAGGATAAGAGGGAGAAGATTTGGAATGGAAAATTAAATAATATTGAAATTTAAAATGTATAAAGTGAAATACAAAAAGGTTTCTGATGGTAAGGATTGCTAAACTTTGAAAAGAAGATTATATCACCCACTATCAAATATAGGACAATAAGTATTTAGTTGGGGCAGGGGAATGAGTGGGAGTATGGAGTTTGCCAGAGACTAGTGGGATGCTGAAGTGAGGAGTCCCGAACAACCTTGGGGAAACAAGAGGGTACTGACAAGAAACAAGCAAAGAAGGAGTGATATGACACCAAAAATAAGCATTTTTTCTTTCACAATTTTGCCTAGAGCCAACCCTTAGTTTAGCTGACTGAGAAAGCAACCAAGTTATGAGTCTAACCTCAGGTTTAGCACCCCATCTACATTGTGTCTGACATAGACATCACATATTTCAGTTGACCTAATATTCTGAAGGATACTGACACAATTTGAAAATTAAATATGAATTATCATTAAATCTGAATTGTTTCAATGAAAAAAATAAGACCATCAAGGCTTAATATTACTGATATATGGTGGCTAGAACATTGCTCACATTTCTCTTGAGTCAGAAAAACTGGAACCATACAGCAATTCAGTGATTTGAGCTATTAATGCTGTTTTAAATTGTAATGGCAGAGATATCTTTTATTATAATTAACTACTATATATTGTGCCTCACTTTTGCAACTATGTTTTTCCACAATGGTAATGTACAAAACTTTAACTAGGGTGGGGTGACTGGCAGTTTACCCCAGGGGGCCAACATATGGTCACATGATTCCTCCAACCATGCAGTCCTAACTGTTCTTGAACCTCATGGTCGTCCATGTGGTCTCATTCCAAAGCCCCTCTAAATCCTTACCACAATTGTCTTTACTCTCTCACCTGACTACTTGGCCACTACCCACAAAGACCCTTCCACCTCATTTTCTTCTAGAAACCACCTTCCCTATCACGAGGAGTAGTTTTTAGTTTTCAGAGAATTTACTTGAAAAAGTACAGAATTTTTTAAAAGTTTAACCAGTTGTAAATGCCATTAATGAACTGAGTTTTGCATTGAAAAACCAGGAGACGCAGAGAAGAGAACCGAAGGAAGATCAAAAAGAAGCACAGACAAACAGGAAAGTATTGAAAGCTACAGGTTCAACTTATTACATACTTAAAAAGAAAAATGAGTCATATCATAGAAATCTTTTTCACATACAATTCTCTTCCTCTGTTATACTATGTATGTGGAAATATCCATTTTACTTGGTGTTTAAGTTCAGAACCAAAATAATTTGAAAAAAATCAGGAGCGAAGTTATTGTTACTATCTCCTCCTATTTATATGATACCATTTATGAAAAAAAATTTATTTTGATATATTAAAGTTCAATTAAAATGAAAACTATAACAGGGTTATTATTTGAAATATGGCACTTAAATTAGACAGTATTTCAGAGATAGTAGCAACATCTAGATGAGCCTTGGGTGAAAAGGAGTAAGCACATTAGAATTACAGGGTGGGAAAAGAACTAATACCATCTTCTTTTTCATGATGTAGTATTTTAAATAGCCTTGGCCATGTAGTTACTGAATAACACACAGCACCACTACAAAACTAGGTAAGCTAGAAGACAATAATCTCTGCTTACTGGGAATTTGCCAAATGAAAAAGAAGAGGGTCCCTGACTCAGCTACCTACCCCATGTCTAGCAGTCACTGAAAATCTTTCATCCATCTTCCTTTCAACTAGGACTTTCTTTGAAGTTCTATGCTTACAAGTCATATGTATTTCAAGTAAAAAGGAGCATTATTTTTCCAGAATCCATGACTTCATTTAATACCCATCAAAAAAAATCAATCCTTTTCTAATCAACACTCTAGTGACTAATTTGAAGGTTTGGGGAGTCCCCCATTATGTTGGATTTTGAAAGACCATGCCATTCATTGCCTTGTGCTAATATTGGTCATTTGAACATCATCCATTTTCATTCCATCAGGACAGCCTGGGGTAAGCACCTAAATCTTCTTGCTAGGAGGTTCACCTCACCACACCTGACATTGCTTGTAAATATCTCTTTCTATTAATTCATTTAAATTCAACGCAACAAACATTTGTTAAGAAACTACTATATATAAGGCAGACAAAAAACAAACTCTATAAGAGGTTAAATTCAGGGGTGGGGGTGGAGAGTGAGAGAAATTGAGGGCTGAATGATATGTACATTCATACATATAAAAAAGGTAAGAAAATAGGAAGAGCAAAGGAGCAATCTAGGAAAAGTGTTCTAGGATTTTTTTTGAGAGAAAAAAAAACACTTTCAGCCATAGCACAGGGAAAGGGAAGGTTCTAAGGAGGAGGTAACATGACCTGATCCTTGAAGGAAAATTATCATCTTGAAAAGTGGGGGAAAGAGAGGGTACATATGTGGGACATGAAATATTGGGTTTAGGGAACTGGTTACCTGAAATACAGAATGCCTAAAGCAGAATAATATGAAATAAGATGGAAATTTAGGTTGGAAGACCTTAAAAGGTAGACTAAGGCACAAGTGTCAAACACAGACCTCTTGAGCAGATAATGTTTGTATGCCATTTCCTAAGTCAATAAGCTACCCACAAGGATACTTATATATTGTTTAGTGACACACCCCTCTTTCCCCCCCCCCCCCATTTCTTCTGTAGTTTGGAAAAGCCGCAGTGATGAGTGAATCTATTACTGGAGTGTAAAAGGATTACCTTGCTGCTGTGAAGGCTCAATTGAAGTTATGTAAAGTAAATTTGTGGACCCAGTCACTATGGTTTCATGACTTTCTCCAACCTCTTTCAACAGCACAGAAGAAGGAGCAAAAGCTGCAGATACTATATTAAAATAAGCAGAGGTGTGGCAAGACAAGATCAGAGTTGCCATAAGAAGGCCAGAGATTTGAGAGAAGAGGATAGTGTAGAGTGGAACTGGTTCACTAGTGGGTCACCATGGGGAAGGAAAGAAAGTGTAGCCAGTTCCGGGAAAGACCTGAGGAATGATAGGACTGGAGGTCACAAGGAGGATGAAGAACAGGGTCAGAGGTTGCAAGACAAAGGAAGAAGCAAAATGAAATTCCCTAACTTCGGAGTAAATGAATATGAAAGCGTGACAACTGTGGGTAGTGACAAGATCAAGGGTATGGCTCTCTGCGTATAACTGAGGTGTAGTGGATGAGTAGACCATAGTACTGAATGAAGTGGGCAAAACCAGGGAAACACTGCACACAATTACAGCCACATTGTACAATGAGCAAATACAAGTGACTTAGCTCTTCTCAGCAATACAATGATCCCAGACAATTTAAAAAGCGACATGATGGAAGATTCTATTCACATCCAGAGAAAGAACTGATGGAGTCTGAATGCAGATCAAAGCATGCTATTTTTACTTTATTATTTCATAGCTTTTTTCTTTTATTCTGTTTCTTCTTTTACAATCTGACTAATGTGGAAATGTTTTACATGCTTGCACATGTATAACCTAAATCAAATTGCTTACCTGTCTTACGGAGGAGGGAGAGGAGGGAGGGATAAAAGTTTGGAACTTAAAATCTTATTTCAAAAAATAGATGTCAAAAATTGTCTTTACATGTAATTGGAAAAAATAAAATACCATTTAAAAAAAGTAGATCATGAGAAATGAGTAAGTTAGGGAACTAGGAAATGAGGGTGTTTAACAGAGGTGTCAGTATGTATGCTGAAGTATCCTAATATGATGGTAGGATTTGGAGAGGAGGGAAAGACTGTGAGCCTAAAGCACTGAATTCAGTAAGGAAGAAAGGAGAGTGGTCAGTAGATAACAGCTACTGAAACTTGATTAGATGACAAATATAGATTGAATGACTGTAATAGGAGGAGAGGTTACTGAATGATAGTGGCAGAGGGAGAATCTGGAAGTGCTTGTGGGAACCAAAGAATATTCTATGACTCTATTACTCTATGAGTTATGAGTAGAAGTACAACCAGTGATGAAAAGGGTGTCCAGGAAAACTGTGTCATCAGGAGGAAGTCAGGTTTAGTGAGTACAAGAAGATGGAAGGACTTAGAAAGGAAAAAGTTTAAGGGGAAGCCGAGTTTGTTACCCATGGAGCAGGCATTCCAGAGAACACAGTGGAAGGTGTGGGTAGCTCTAGAATGGGACTTGGTGGGAAAGCAGGGATAGTTTGAAAGGGATGGGAATAAGGGAGTGGTCAGCAGGGAATAGAGAATGGGGTCTGAGACACAATACGCCAGATGAGGTCTAACTAGGACAAAATATATTGAGACTATAACCTCCCTATGTCTAATATTGTATCAGCTTTTTTGACTGCCATAACATAGGATTAACTTATACTGAGCTTGAGGCCTATGAAAATCAATCAGTTATCAATTATTTATTAAACACCTATTGTATGCCAAGTATGCAATGGGAATATAAAAGACACAAGTGAAATAGTCTCTGCCTACAAAGCTTACAATCTAGCTAATAGAGACATGTAGTTCTATAAGTATACAGAAACTAGATAAAATATCTCTTGAGGGAAGGCAATGGGAACCAGAAAGATGAGGAGAAGCTTTATGTTCAAAGTGATTCTTGAGTTGAGCCTTAAAGGACAGTGGAGATTAGAGACAACAAAGGTAAGGAAGGAGAAAGAGCATTCCAGGCATGAAGGACAGCCAGTGAAAAAGCACAGAAATAGGAAATGGAGTACTGTATATACGGAACATTAAGATGACTAGTTTCACTAGCGGGAAGGAGCATGGACAGGAACAATCGAATAAATCAATTAAGTTACTAAAACCTACTTAAAGTAAATAAGTCCAGATAGCTTAATGAAGTAAGAACAAATATCAATCAATCTAAATAGTAGATTTTAGCCTAAATCAATCATAGTCGTTAAATAAGAAAAAAAAAAAAGTCCTTGAATTAGAGTGATTTTGCACAGTAATCCTGATCAGACTGTCTGAGGAAACTTAGTCACACTCTTGTTTTTTCTATAATATATCAAGTTAGTTTAGAACCAAGATTATTTTAAAAATTAGAGTATACTGCATTCTAGTAAAATCCTTGAAAAAGAAACTACTTGGGGGCGGCCAGGTAGCACAGCCAGTAAGAGCAGATGACCTGGGGATCAAATCCAGGCTCAGACACTTAGCACCCACCCAGAAACACCTGGCTGTGTAACCTTGAGCAAGTTACTTAACCCCAATTGCTTAGGGGTGGCCAGGTGGCTCAGCAAGTCGGGATGACCTGGGGATCGAATTCGGGCTCAGACACTTAGCACCACACCCAGAAATAACTGGCCATGTAACCTTGAGCAAGTTACTTAACCCCGATTGCTTTAAAAAAAAAAAAAGAAAGAAACTACTTGGGGATGAGGGCAAAGAGAAGCCTCAGCCTAAGTCTCCTCTTTTCCCTGCCCCACTTCATCCAGATCCAAGAATCCATGGATAAGTTAACAGCACTGTCTACATTGGGAGCCAAAGTCAGAGTGGAAGTGGATTCACAGATGGCAGGCAGTGCAGCAAAAAGCGACACCTTGCCTAAGGGGACATGAAGAAAGGGAAATGACTTTCAACAACCAGAAGCTATTGGTCACCCCTTTGCTGCATAAGGTCTCCAAGCTTAGACCTACATCACACACTCCCAACTCTGTATGCAACTATGAAAGAATATCACAGAGTTTTGTTTGCTTGTTTGTTTTTGGAGGGAAATGATTTGAATAAACTGTCCTTATTATAATACCTTAGCAAATACTCATTTCCAAAAGGTACTTATGTCTGAATAAATGATATCCACTGATAATCTTGGAGCAGGAGAGAAAACACATGATAGGAGCTTGTGAGCTATAACCCTAAAAAGATGATTCCCTAAGAGATATCCTTAGAATCCTGATGGGAAGACATAGCTATGTTCTGGGAATCTGACTCATCAGTGTAAGTGGGACTTGGGATAGTCATATCAGGGCATGTGTTACATGAATACTAAGACTGGAAGATTAGGTTGGGGCCAGATAGTGAAGGGTTTTAAATGCCCAACAGAGGAATTTATATTTTATTTTATTTTAGATGTAATATAGGGATCCACTGGAGTTTATGAACAGAGAGTGATGTGGTCAGACCTGCACTTTAGGAAAATCACTTTGGTAGCTGCAATGAGGATGGATTGAGGTGCGGAGAAACTTGAGACGGAGAAAAATTAGGAGACTATTAAAAACCTCTAGGCAAAAGATAATTTATGCTGTTGCTGTTCAGTCATATCTGACTCTTTGTGACCCCCTTTGGGGTTTTCTTAAAAATACTTTAAAGATACTGGAGTGGTTTGCCTTTTCCTTCTCTAGCTCACTTTACAGATGAAGAAACTAAGGCAAACAGGATTAAGTGACTTGCCCACAGTCACGCAGCTAGTAATTGTCTGAGGTCAAATATGAATTCAGGTCTTCCTGACTCTAGGCCCAGCATTCTGTCCACTGTGCCACCTAGCTGCCCCAAAAGATATTTAGGGCCTGAACTAATACGATGTCTGTATGAGTGGAAAAGAATACTGTGGAAGTAGAAACATCAAGATTTAGCAACTGATTGGGTATGAGAGCTGAGAGAAGGTAAGGAGTTGATGGCTACACTAAAGTTATAAAACTAGGGAAATGGAAAGGGAATAAGTGTTTACTCAGTACCAACAATGTGCCTGGTATTGTGCTTAAGCTCTTCGCTAATATTATTTCATTTAATCCTCACAACAACCCTGATTGGTGCCATTACTAACCCCATTTCACAACTGAGGAAACTGAGGCAAGAAGAGTTGAGACTTGCCCAAGGTCACACAGTAAGTATCTGAGGCCAAATTTGAACTCAGGTTTTATGGGTTCCAGGTCCAACTTTCAATCCAGTGTACCACCTATCCTCCTTATGATAGTTCCCTCAACCAAAAGTGGAAAGTTTGAAAGATGGATGGATTTGTGAGGAAAAGATAATCAGTTCTGCTTTGGACATTTTGATTCCTGCAGGGTATCCATCCAATCTGAAATGTCCACAGGCCACAGTGGGTGATGCTCAGGGGAGAGACCGTCTGGATTTTTATAGCTGATATCATCAGTATAAAGACAACAACCGAACCATGAGAGTTGATGAAGTCATTGATAAAGAATGAAGTAAGAAATGAAAAGAGGGTCCAGAACAGAGACTGATATATCTACAGTTAGAGGGAGTAATATGGAAGATGATTTAGCATTGGGAGAAGAGAGAGTATCCAGGAATTGAGAGTGGTCCAAATCCTGTGACACAGATATTCATTATCTGGTACTGAAGACCCGTGAGTCAGTCAATACACATTTATGAAGCATCTACTGCATTCCAGGCACTGGTGACACAAAGGAAGGCAAAAACAAAACAACAAAAAAAGTCCCTGCTCTCAAAGAGCTTATGGTTTAACTGGGAGACAACATGCAAATGACTATGTATGAATACAATATACATAAGATAAGTTGGAAATAATCACCAGTGGGGAAGCACCAGGATTAAGAGGAATTTAGAATGGTTTCCTGGAAAAAAAAATTTAGGTAGGACTTGAAGGACTCCAGGGAAGTCAGGAGGGAAAGCATTGTAGACGCAGAGGTTAGCCAGTGAAAATGCCCAAAGTTGAGAGATGGAATGTCTTGTTTGAGGAAAAGCAAGGAAGTTAATGCCTCTGGATCACAGACTATGTGGAGAGATGCAATGTGTGAGAAAATTGTAAGGTGGGGAGGGAAGGTAACTTTTGAAGAGCTTTGAAAGACAATTAGACGATTTTATATTTGATCCTGAAAGTGATAGAGAGCCAGTGCAGTTTAATGAGTGGGAAGGAGAGGTGACATGATCAGACCTGCTCTTTAGGAAGATCACTTTGACAGTTGAATAGAAGATGGACTAGAGTGCAGAGAGACTTGAAGAAAGTAGATCAACCAGGAGGATATTGCAATAGTCCAGGCATGAGGTGACAGGGGCCTGCACCAGGGTGGTGATAATGCTAGAGGAGAGAAGGGGGAATATTTTAAAGGTGTTACAAAGCTAAAATTGACAAGACTAGCAACATATTGTATATGGGGAGAAAGGGAAAGAGAGTGAGAAGTTGAGAATGACTCCTAAGTTGTAAGCCTGGGTGATCAGTAGGATGGTGGTGCCCTCAACAGTAGTAAGGAAGTGCTAGGGTTTGTGAGGGAAATAATGATTTCAATTTGGGACATGATGAGTTTAGGATGTCTATAGGGTATTCTAGATGTTCAATAGGTTGGTGGAGATGTAAGACTGGAGATCAGCAGAGACCTCAGTGCTAGATACTTAGAATTGAGAACAATTGGCATTGCAATAATTGAATCTATGAGAGCTGATGAAATTGCCAAGTAAAAGAGTATAGAGGCAAAAGAGAATATGGTGACAGGAGCCCTGTAGGACATCCACATATAGTCAGAGCTCTCCTATTACCTTAGGAACTCCATTCCCAATACTAAATTCAATTAGTGGGCATAACCTAGCAAAGGAAACTAGGAAGTAGTCAGGTAAGAGAATTAAGAGAGAACAATGTCATAAAAACCTAGAGAGAAGAAAATATCAAGGAGTGGGTAATCAACAATATCAAAGACTATAGAAAGGATGAAGGATTGAGAAAAGGACATTGGATTGGACAATTAAGATAGCATCAATAACTTGGGAGAGAGCAGTTTCAGTTGAATGAGGAGGACAGAAACCAAACTACAGAGAGTTAAGAAGAAGGTGAGAGACAAGGAAGTGAAAACCATCTAGTGCAGACAGACTTCTCAAGAAGTTTGGCCACAAAAGGGAGGAGAGATATAGAATGATAGCTAGCAGGGAGGTTTTTTGGGGTTTTTTTTTTTGAGGATGAGGGAGACATGGAATAGGGAATAGGGAAGCAGACAGGAGACAGGAAGAGACAAGATATCTAAGAGATTGGGAATGAAAAGAGGGGGGCATCTGCTGAAGAAAAGAAGATGGACTGGGATCCCATGTGCATGTAGAAGGGCTTACCTTGGCAAGGAGAAGGAAGGTCTCTTCAGTTGAGACAGGGGTAAAGAGGAGATAGTGGCAGAAGGTGTGTGAGTGATGTAAGATGAAGAAGAGGGAGCAAGCAAGAACTCTCAGAGAAAGCCTCGATTTTTTCAGTAAAATATGAGGCAAGAACTCGATCTTATGAGGGAATACAAATTCTGGCTAACTCCTAGCTAAATAGTCAGAGCTCTCCTATTACTCTAGGAACTCCATTGCCAATCCTAAATTCAATCCTTTTTCTGTCTTCTAGGCATTCAACTATATTGACATTAATTAATTAATACTATCAGATAATTCCCACATAGAGGTTGCCTTGTTAAGCAGACCTTTAAGCTTTCATTCAAACCTGCTCTAAATACTATTTTACATACTACCTCCTCTAAGTATAAGATGGTTCTCACCTGGCAGAATTCATTATCAAAGACTATCATTGGTGGAATTCTAGAATAGTGATACTCATATACCACTTTTGGGGTTTTTTTTACTTTTTTGGAGGGGGAAGGGCAGGGCAATTGGGGTTAAATGACTTGCCCAAGGTCACATGGCTAGTAAGTGTTAAGTGTCTGAGGCCAGATTTGAACTCAGGTCCTCCTGACTCCAGGGCCGGTGCTGTATTCACTGAACCACCTAGCTGCCCCACATTGTAAGGGTTATATAGACCATTGGGAGGAAGTACACCTCTAGCCAGAATGATGACCCCCAATCTGCAAATTAGAAAACAACAAACACACAAGATCCCAAATATTGAGTATTGGACCTTGAGGCCAGATGTCCCAGCACCGTACCCAGGACCACCTGGTTCAGTAGGGTATGATTTACATTGTTTAGAGGACTTTTGGTTGGACAGGAAAGAAGTAAGAAAAATTTCCACTGGGATATGCATAAGAATCCCTAAAAATCACTTTGGACAGATTTTACCCAAATCAGGATTAGCAGCTCAAGGAATACATGTATTGGCTGGAGTAATAGATTCTAATTATCAAGGAGAAATTGTTGTAACATTCCAGAATTTAGGTGAAGGGCCCATACAGATTCACAAGAATGATAGGATAGTTCAAGTGATTATCGTTCCTTGTAAAACAATGCCACTTGTAAAAACTGACCCTCCTTCCAAAATAACTGTCACAGGAACTGAAGGATTTGGTTCTACTGATAGAATAAAATCAGGAGCTAAAGTATGGGTAAAACGGAAGCCAGATGATGTTCTAAAGGCTGCAGAGATTATAGCCTATGGGAAGGATAACACTGTAACTATTGTTTATTCTGGAGAAGATGATTACAAAATTGTACCCTTAAGTCATTTATTCTACCGTGAGTGAGGCTACAATAGTCTGGTTATTGTCTCTTTGCTTCTTCTTGATTTTTTGTTTGTTCACCTTGTTTGTTAGATTTGTTTCCACAGGCTTGGTACCCTCCATCTGTAGATGCCTGATAGCTTAAGCTGGATGTCACCCCCTGTCTGCAACTGTGATGTGTCACCCTTGGACCTGGCATCAAGCATATTAAGAACTGACCTCTCAAATGGGACCCCTTAGGACAGGGACAGCTCTACATCCGATTTCAGCAGCAAGTAGCCATAGAAGAAGAGATCTTCACCCCTTACCACAAGATTTTGGGGCCCCATTTGTTCAGGGTGGGGGGAATGATGGGGAGCTTGTGCTCAAGCCCCACCCTAAAATATGGTTTTCTGTGTTTATTGTGTGCTATTCTTGTTATATTGTTGTAAAATTTTGTTGACACCAGTTATTCCTACTGTATTTTTGCCAAGTAAGGGACATGAAAGATCTTGGGGCCAAATGTAAGGGTTATGGGATTTAAAGATCTTCCATGCCCCATTGGACGTGCTGACGTAGCAGGAAGGGGCGGAGCAAGCGAAAGTGAAAGCCAGAGAAAGCGAAAGCCAAGCTAGCGTTCCTGAGGTGGCTGGCGGTGGTGGCGACGGCGGCGCAGCAGCAGAGGCAGCGGCAGTGCGAAGCCCTTTTGGAGTTAGGACTGCTAAGGACTTTCTGCTAAGGACTCCTGCTGAGGACTGCCAGGGGCCGGAGCTGCTGGGAGCGCGCTTCCAGGACGCTGGGTGGTTGCTGTGCATGGGGAGAGGAGGACCTTTGCCTGAGGTAGCCTGTTCTGTTTTAAAGGCTTGAAAATGTGGGTGCTTTCTACTTTATCTACCTGTACCAATGTCATAACTACTCTGATGGCTTTCACTTTCTGGTTTTGGGACTCAGTCTTTTGGCATCTTAATAAATTTTCTAGTTTATTTCCCCATATGGCAAGCATGACATATTTTGTGATGGATAATTATATCAGCATATTTGTAATCTCTATAGGCATTGTGAATATGGCATTGTTGATACACACATGTACCCCTTTTAATGAGGATAAACTTCACTTTATACTACTGATATCTTCCTATCAGGAGGCATCCATCCTTCATCAAAAGAACTGTCCATTCTAGGAAGAAACTGCCCTTCTTAACGATAACAAATGTTCTAGGTTTCTTGAAAAAGACCATGACTGCATCATAAATACTAAATCAGAAAAAACTAAGAAAGTCTAATTCCATTACCTTTGAAACAAAAAGAATAACATCTTGCATCCAAAATATAAAGGAAATTAACACAAATATATAATCATAAGACTTTCCTCAATGGATTAGTAGTCAAATGACATGATCAAACAATTTTCAAAAGAAGCATTTAAAACTATTAAATATATTTCCAAATCATTTATAATAATAAGAGAAATTAAAATAGTTTTCTCCTCACAACAACAAAAAAATTGGCAAAGATGAGAAAAATTGTCAATGTTGAAGTCATTGTGAAAAGATAGGCACATGAGTACACTGGTTATAGACCTGCAACTGGTTCACCTTTTCTCAAAAGCATTTGGAATTATGCCACAAAAGAGGTGGAGTGAAGAATATATAATATCCAGATCCTCTGACCCAGAGATCCCATTGCTAGACATATACCCCAAGAAAGTCCATGACAGAAAGAAAGGTCCTATATACACCAATATAATTATAGCAGCACATTTTGTGAAAGCAAAAAAAAAAAAAAAAACCCAACAACCTGAGAAATATAGATACCCCACTTCTAATACATCCTTTTATCATCATGGTGTGGTAGAAAATATCATGCAGATCTCAATTTAAGTCTGGGCTCTGCACTTACATAACTTATTTGACTTTCAGTTTCATTAGCTACAAAATGAAGGGTGTTGAATTAGATGACCTCTAATGTTCCTTCCATATGTAAATCCATTAAATTATAAAATTATAAATGTGACCACTGATTAGGGAATGACTAAATAATTTGTTTTATATAAATATAATACAATACTGTGGCAGCTAGGTGGCTCAGTGGACAGAATGCTGCACCTGGAGTCAGGAAGACATAAATTCAAATCTAGCCTCAGGCATTTACTAGCTATGTGACCCTGGGTCAGACGCTTAACCTGTTTGCCTCACTTTCCTCATCTATAAAATGGGAATTATGACTACATCTACCTCACAGGGTTGTTTTGAGGATAAAACGAGATATAATTGTAAGATGCTCAGCACAGTGCCTGGTACATAACAAGCCCTATGTAAATGTTAACTATTATAACTACTAAGCCATAAGAAGTAACTAATATGAAAAATTTAGAAAAACATAGGAAGACTATGTTTAAACTGATGAAGCAGAAACTAAGCAGAACCAGAAAAACAATACAAACAATTATTACAATGATATAAACAGAAGGAACAATAGCAAACCAAAAAAAAAAAAAAACCCACAAAAATCCAACCTGGACACTTCATAATTATAATGGCCAAAGTTGTCCCTGAAGAATAGATAAGAAAATGCACCTCACTCTCTTCAACCACAGAGTGGGCTTTTAATATTATATGTGCTTTTAATTATATGTACTTTGTATCATATGGTCAAAGAGTTCATTGGTATTGAGGAACTTATAAAAAAACTGTTATAATGGAAGAGTCGCTGAGGAGGGGATAGATAGATAGATAAATAGACAGACAGACAGATATAGATATATCTATATACATATACTCAAGAATGTGATGTTTTAAAAGGTCATTAAGTTTTTTAAAAAGGAAAGAAAAATGGCCAAGGAAAAAATGGTGGTATTAAGCAGTAGCAACTGCCCATCTTCATGGGCACCTATATCAGCACAAACCAAGCAAACCATTCCTTTTTCTAATCACCTTTCATGTGTCTCACCTCCATCAGGGCTCACCTGGCCATAACCCTTAGTAGTGTGGAAGGAATTCTCCATGACACACTGGTGTTACAGCTTGAATTCCATGACCTTTGGCACAAGCACACCCCTGAGTTTAGGGAAGATCTCAGAAACTGTTGTTAAGATAACAATTCTTGCTAACCTTGTCAACAACTCAGAGTTGTTATTGCCCAAATCCTTTATTGTTTTCTATGTTTAAGACCACAAGCAGCTCACAGTGAGGCCTGGCACACAAGACTTCCCCCAGGACATACAACATAGAAGAACAAAGGAAAAACTACCTAGGAACATCAGAACCCCTGGAGTCACACTGTTCTGCCATGCAGATATCTCACTTAGCTCTTTCTCTCTTTCTCCCAAAGGATAATCAGCTTTTTCAACCACAGTGGAGTGGGCCAGCCTGGGAACACAGCCCACAGGTTCTGGCTTTCCCTGCTTTTATCTGCTGCCTGCAGGCAAGCTCACAGTAGGAGAGAGACTAGTGCCCTCATTAGGACAGCTGCTGCCTTCCTGCCCCCACAGCTCAACTGCCTTGCCTCCCCAAGTGTGATAACACCTTTTAATATTGACATTGGGAAGGAGAAAACGATTTCTTCTCACAACTTAGTACCACCATTAGAAACAGAAGATTGGGCAAGCTGAACCATGGGACCGACCCTTTATGGTAATTCTTAAGTTGTCTGCAATCTGCCACCACAAATCTCACCTGAGTCTACTTCGTTTTGTCTATTAAGCCTTCCGTTGCCAGATACTGTAAGGCTGGCAGTAAGTTTCTGTTTTTAACAAAAGCTGATCTCCTGTCTTTAAAAGTTGTTTGCTTGAAAAATCTTCCTATATTTCCCTGTAATTATGATGGTGCAGCCAGCAAGATTTTTGTTTTCATAACAACTACTATTTATGAGTGTCTATTTTTGTTTTATATGAAAAGAGGACTGAAAATTAAACACATAATAGCACTTTTTTCATATTCACATTTATAAATGGTCTAGCTTTGGACTAATGGGCTAGCTTTGGAAATGTGGATATACATCTCTGGGCTCATCTTTTAATTAGACTAAAAATAGTGAAGACCTTTTACTTATGAATGCTTGCATCAGGTGATGATACAGGTATCATGTCAATGATAAAGCTCTTTGGATTAGCGGTGCTAATAATAATTAGTACACAGATGTTACAATGAGTACCCTCTTCTTTTTCTAGTTATGCTTATTTTTATGTAATGCACAAAATTTGGGCCATGTTCAAGTAAACAAAATGACATCTATATTTTTTCAACCCAAGTAATTTCTGGCTCAACACCTCCAAAATGAAAATCTCCCCTCTGTGTCGGGATCTCCCTTTTAAATCAATAACAGCTCTGAGTGTGGAGTGTGGAAGGAAGCTAAAACACTATACTTGTCAAAGTACAATAGTGGTAGGCACTACATAAATAAGCTAAACAACGCAAATGAACATTAGTACACACCAAGTAATCCTATTCCTAATCATACTTGCAAATGACATTAAAAAGCCCCAAATGAAGATAGCATACACTGATTTCTTTTAAGCCCAATTTTCCTTAAGCCTATGTATTTTTTTAAACATCATGGCATTGGCAACATTTATGGAACACCAGCTACAGTACACAGCAAATTTTCTGGGCAAATCTATAAAGAAGTTTGTTTTCAGAGTTCCACCTTTCCTACCTGTCTTTCCTCCTCTAATCCAATCAATGGCTGGGCATCCTGCCTTATTGTTGTTATTGTCCAGTTGTTTTCAGTCTTATCCAAAGCTGCATGGTCCCATTTAGGGTTTTCTTGGCAAAAGCACCAAAATAGTTTGCCATTTCCACCTCCAGCTCGTTTTACAGATGAGTTTAAGGGACTTGCCCAGCTAGTATGAGTCTGAGGCTAGATTTGAACTCAGAAGGATGAGGCTTCCTTACTCTAGACCTGGCACTCTATCCACTGCACCACCTAGCTATCCTTGGCATCCCACCTATCCAATCCCAACTAGTTAGAAATTTCCCACTGAAACAACCCATGCAGTTTTGCTCTCCTGGGAACTATAACGTGTTCCAGAATTGTCTGTTCTCTTTCCCCACCAGAATTTCCATCTTCTCGGCATATGACTTTCAGATGCCATGAAGGAAAACATTTGATGATTGTGATGAGATTTGAAGCCTAACAATCCGGGTTCAAGTCACCACTACCTATTTGACCTTGAGTAAGTCATTGGGTTTCAGTTCTCTCATCTGTAAAATGAGGGGATTGGGCTCTGAGGTTCATTCTGGATCTATGATCCCATGAGCTATTTCATGTGCTAATGACTTAATGCATTATTCCACTCCCAGGAAGGATATCTGCATTTTATCAAAAGACTCTTGGAGAGTATAAATACCTTAAACCAAAAGAATAAATCTCTAATGTGAAATTTCAGTAATTCTGCAGACCAGTGGGGATGATATTTTTGGACAAGTAAGTTTTCTCAGGGCAACCACTTAATTTGTGGTATAGTGGATAGGGCCCTGGGCTTGGAGTCAGGAAAACCTGAGTTCAAATGTGACCTCAGACATTTACTGTGTGACCCTTGACAAGTCACCTGGACCTCTGTTTCCTCAGTTTCCTCAACTATAAAATGGAGATAATAATAGCACAATAGGATTGTTCTGAGAATCGAATGTGGTAATAATTGTAAGGTGTTTAGTACAGTGTCTGGAACACGGTAAAAGCCCCATAAATGGTAATTATTATTAATCATAAATATATTGTCTCATTTTATCCTTATAGCTACTAAGATAATCCAAGTATGGTTATACATATATATATATATATATATAATCTACATATTTATCTATATGTGTACTTACACAAATGTATCTGTGTGAGGAAACTAAGGCTGTAAGTGTCAAATCTGAGACTAAAATTTGGTCTTCTTATTGTGCTATAGCACATACTTGAATAGAGCTCTGGACTTGGACTCAGTAAGGCATGAGTTCAAATCCTGCCTAAAACACTTCCTAGTTATGTGATACTGGGCAAGTCATTCAACCTTTCTAAACCTCAGTTTCCTCATGTAAAATGGAAAGAATCATAATAGTAGCTATCTCACAAATTGTAGGGAGGATCAAATGAGATAAAATATGTAAAGCAGTTTGCAAATCTTAAAATGTTCTTATGAATATTATTATTATTAATTATATGTAAGCCTTACCTTGGTGTATAAATACAACTGCTATAGGCAGTACGGCTATGATCTAAGGAAAAATGGCCCACAAAATAATTATCCTTTTGAGCAGGAAAAAACTATATTTTGTCTGCATTCCCCTCATACCATTCTGCTTTACTTATTTTTTAAGTCACTGCTGTCCCAAAAAAATATTTACTAGAAAAAAAGGTAGAACCAGGTGCAGGCATTAATTACTAATTACACTGATTTACCCAGAATAGCCACAAATTCTTAGTTCCAATCTCCATAGGCTTTCTCATCACCCATGCATTTTGTTAACAGGGTCAAAAATATATTTTGTTTTGGAAATATGTCACTATTCCTTATTTTTAAAATAATAAATGTAGTGTCTTTCCTGCACAGAAATTATTTTAAAATAAAAACTTTCAGCCATTTTCTTCAGTTTTAAAATGATCTTTTTAACCAGCTTTAAAATACTCTTTACAATACAGCCATGATACTTTGCATTACCATCTGCCCTAAACACTATCCTCCCACTCTACCTTGTTATTCTTACACCTAATTCTCTCTGTAACCCTTACACCTCCTACACTATCTACCCGAACTACACAATTTTCAAGAAGGAAATGATCATTTTATCTCACAGACCATCATTTTTGGCAATTTTTCTCATCCAGAGGGTGTGGCCTTTTCCTCCAGCCAGCTAACTGTTAGAACCTTTCTTTCTCATACTATCAGTGGGAAGGCACTGATGAACTACACACTGGTCTTCAAAATAAGGAAGATAATTATGAATACATTGCTCTTTGACTCTGAAACATACTGGACACAAAGATAACATTTTCATGTCCCAGAGTTCACCATTTCTCTTTTTTACTAGCTCTGTCACATTTTTAGCCTTTCCTATTATGACATTTCCTCAGATCCATGTTTCTCGGCCAGCTAACTCAGTTGGGCTAACATGGCATTAATGAAGCCAAGAGTATGGGTTCAATACCCATACTGGACAATTAGCAAAGCAGAGAGGAAGAACTCAGCCATAGAACACAAACTCATAAATAGAGGGAGCGTGGACCAGAGGGTGTCTGTGACTGACAATAGTCAATCACTGAGATTAATTGAAAAATCACACATCCTACTTACTGCCATATAATGCACTACTAATATAGTCCAGGACTGCGATATAGTCCAAATGTTGTATAGCCACAATGTACTTACATAGAGTTCCTATCCAGAGGAGATTATGTAGTTGATTATGGAAAGAAAATTTCTAAATGGTTACTCCACGGTACAATCTAGTAAAAACAGCAATGAGATGGGAAGAAAGGAAATATGAGTCACATTTAGGAAGTAAAGGCCTTCATTTCTTCATGTAGAAAATGGAGATAATAATGACTGGTCATTTATTCATTCATTCAAATGAGAGGAAATCCTTCAGATCAAATGGGATAATATTTGTAAAGTGCTTATCACAGTGCTTGGCAAAGAGCAGGCAATTAATAAATGCTTGTTCCCTTCCCTACCATTACCTCCCGGTTCATTCAGCAAATCTGTGTTCAATACTTTAGCCTGATATGTAAGGTGTGAAAATCATTTGTTCTAAGAGACATACAGATAAAAAACTCTTTATAAACTGCATTGTAAATGTAAAAATTATCATTATTTCTACTTACAAGGCATTATGGGTAGATACTGAAGGAAAGTGGTAGAAGGTAGCAATGGAGGCTGAGAAGAGGGACAAAGATACAAAATACATGGCCCTGGTCTGCAAGAATCACAGAATGTTAGAGATAGAAAGGGTCTCTGTGATCATCTGGTCCAACCCCCTCATTGTAAAGATGAAGATAAGGCCCACAAAAAATGAATTGTCCTAAATAATTTATGTGGAAATGTTTTACATGATTATACATGTATAACCTATGTCAGATTACTTACCATCTCAGAATAGGAGGAGGGAAAGGAGGGAGGGACAGGATATGGAACTCGAAACTTAAAAAAAGTTAAAAATTGTTTATATATGTAATTGGGGAAAATAAAATACTATTTTTAAAAAGTTAAAAGTAGGCTAAAAGTTGTAACTATGAAAATAGTGACTGACTTAGCTTCATAAAATGCTTTTCAAGAATTAAAGAAAAAAAACAAATTATTTTTCTGAAGTCCCTTCCCATAGTCACAGAGTGAGGATTTGAACTGTGGTCCCTGAATCCAGATTCAATGATCTTTCAAAGTCAGTTCACACTGCACTGGGAGAGAGGCAGCAAACACACATCTAAGGACCATACAGGGCAGAGCCTGTTTCACGAAACCCTCCAACTCACATATGCAGTTTTGGCTCCCCAAGAGATGATTGTCCCAGTGGTCAAGGTACTCTGGGATTCCTCACTCCAAAAACTATAGCTCATGAAGCCTACCAATATGTTTACCTTGACTCCAGTTGGGGGGAATACACAATCAGCCCCAAAAGCATTTATTGAAATGATAATTAATAATAATGATGATGATAACTAATATCTATATAGTACCTGCTATGTGCCAGGCACTGAGATAAGAACTATACAATTATTATCTCATTTGATCTTCACAACAACCCTTTAAGGGGGGTGCTGTTATCACCATCTTACAGATGACTGAGGCAGACAGAGCTATGGGTCACACAGCTACTAAGCGTCTGAGGCTGTATTTGAACTCAAATCTTCCTGACTCTAGGCCTGGCACTCTATCCCCTGCACCACTTAGTATGCAGGATGGCATAATGCCACATAAACAGTATAAACAAAGTGTTAAAGAGTTCAAAGGTGTATTAGATGACTTCTGGGTCATGTGATCAGTAAAGATGTATCAAGGAGCAGGTGACATTCAAGATAGGACTTGCAAGATGGGTGGAATTTTGAAGTGGGAGAAAGGATAGCAATTTCAGGGGAACAAAGGCAAAGAATAGATTAGTTCTGTAAGAGCACGTGGTTCGTGTAAATGAGTAATATAAAATAAGACTGGAAAGGGGACAGATTCCAAAGGATCTTAACTATGTTAAGAATCTTGCATCTTGACTATATTAAGGAGTTTCGTGTTGGTTCAAATGCAAATGCCTTTGTCTGACATTTAAAGTCCTTCACAACCTGGCTCTATCCTTCCTACCTTTGTGGTCTTCTTGTATGCTATCTCCCTCCTTACCTTCTATACTCTGGCCAAACAGGCCTTCAGGTTGTTTGTATATGCAGAACTCAGTTTAATACCTGAGTGCCTTTGTTCATGATTATAATGGACTCCTCATCTGCATCTCTTAGAATTCCTAGTTTCCTTCAAAGCTCAGCTCAGACATCATCTCCTACATGAAATCCTTCCTAATTCCTCAGTTGCTAGTGTCTCCCTAAAAAATAACTTTGTACTTATTCACCATGCATTTCCTATATACTTTATACATAAAGGATACTCCTTGAGGGTAGGGATTGTTTCATTTCTGTCTTTGTGTCATGATAGATAGCAAACCCTTTTAAGTTTGATTGGCTGACGATAGTGTCTACAATATATCATATAGACAAAGCTGTTTCTTAGAAAGAATTTTTTTTCAGTATATAATATGAGTTGGATTGGAGTAAGAATCATGTAGGAAGTCAAGTGAAGAGGTTACAACAATAGCCAAGGAAGGAGATGATATGCGTCTGAGTTTGGTGGGATGGCAGGGATAATGGAAATAAAGGAACAGCTAAGAGTTTGTGAAGAAATAACATATAGAATCAGGATATGCTTAAATCAAATAAAAGAAGAAAATCAAAGAGTCTTTGGCAAGAAATGGCTACATAAGCAAAGCTCTTTGGCAAGAAATGGCTATATAAATGAAAAAATATTATTGTAAATTTCAAAAAATAATTGCAGAAGTTTGGAGTTTTGTTTTGTGGTTGTGTTTTTTTTTTTACTATTACTTAGGTAAGAGACAATATAGTTCACTATCACTAAACTGTTAAAATTTCAGTGAGAATTTTGAAAGAAAAGTTAAATCATATATATATATAGATAGATACAGATATACATACAGATTGAATGGGTTTTCTAAATAACAGAGATGAAAGAGGCATTCGGGCATAATTGATAGATTGCTAGAATTTGAATCTGGAAGACCTAGGACCGTTGAAACGTCTTTCATGACCTAGGAAAAAAAATCACAACTTCTGAGAGAGTCAGTAGAAAGTTTCCACACAAGGAGTGCTAAAAGCTAAGAAAATTGTAGATATATTTTTTATTCCGTTATTCCTGAATAAAACAACACAGAGAAGGCACAGAAGATAAAAAGGTTTGAAATAAAGGTTTCCCAAAAGAACGAAGTGAAAGGCGAAATATGAAATGAAGGACCTTTAAATTAATCCTAAGTATTCTGAATTTGAGAATGAAGTGGTGATATGATTCATGATTAAAAAAAAGAGTGATTTCACCAACATTATTTTAACAACCTAGAGAGCAGAGAAGTTAGCAGTAGGAAGGTCAATAGGCAATTTACAGAAATTCCAAAATGGTTAGCTATCTAGTGTGGCCATGATTGAACTAGTTAATACCTTATTACATCCCAGCTGCTTAGTGGAATACCCCATGGTGGGCAGATTCACCCAGAGTAAAGGTTTTAGAATAGAGGTGTGATTGAAATGGAGAAATAACTCTCTGTTAATAACAGGACAGGCTTTTTCTAATCTCAGCTGCCCTTGTCCCTTGAGGAGTCTAGTGTGGTATATGTACAATGACCATATGTCTTGGATTTTCCAGAACAGTTCTGATTTCAAGAAAAGAAAGTGTATTTTAATAAGGTTTTGCAAAAATAAATATCCTTTGGCAGACCACATGTCCTGATTTGGGAAAAATATGGTAACCATAAGCATACCCCAAAATGAAGGACAAGCCTGGTATGAACTGTATGAATTTTTAACCTTCTCCATTACCCCCCAATCTGGGCAAAAGAAAAGACATAAGTGAAAGAAAGGTATTTAGCACCTAAAAGAAATAAATTAAACCTGGCCTCACTTCTCAAACCATAGAAAAGGAAGGTTAAGAAATAAGAAAAAAGGGTATGATGTTTCATTTATTCTTTCTTTCAAGTTTCTGCCTCACCTGTTACAGCACTGCAACTTTGAGTATGAAGCTTGTTGGGTATCATGAAAGGTTTGGAGGGTAAGATTTTTTAGTGATCCAAATATACTCACCCAAAAGCCATCAAGGGCAGAAGAGGAATTACTTGATCCCCAAAGACGGTGATGATGTCTACCAAGTTGGAAGTCAATAGAAGGATGAAGAAGGAATAAAACTGTAAAACAAGGATGATTTCTGCGCCCTTGTCTGGGCACAGTTATTTAGGGATGTGAAAATATTCTCTCTCTTTTTGTGCTAGGCCATAAAGAGGTATTTGTCAGTTGATAAATTCAATCCATGAAGTCAGAGGAATTGTATTATCTTAATTTAAATCCCCTTGACTCACCTCATTCCAGCATCTATGAAAGTGTACATGCTGCAAATTTAGAACTTAGTTGCTGATTAATTTCACTGTACACCTCTCTATATCTGGCCAGAGCTTTTCATTGCGCCTAAAGTCAAAATGTCAAGTGGTCAATTCATCAGAACTTTGGAGGGTTTAATAACAATTTCATTTCTTTCTATATTAATACCTAGATGACTGAACGCTTTAAATCTTGCATTACTACAAAATTCCCCATGGAAAAAAGCATATTTTGTAGATTGGCATATTTGTTTTTAGCTTAATTTTCCCAAAGTAATCAGTGTGCATTTTAGTCTTGTGTTTGATAAACATATGTTCCTGGTTTTTTTTTTTATAGAAATCTGTATGTGGAATTTATTAGGGTTCCATCTACCACAACGTGCTATCACCAATGAAACATCCCAAGGTTCCCTACACTAGTTCTGCTTGAAAATTGGGGGAACAGTCTCATTAACAGTCTTGGTAGAGAACTCCACTAAACCTGCCATAACAGTAGTGGTTTGGGATTGTTCACAAAGTCAATTGTCTTCAAATTTGAACAGGTTGTCATGAGGAAGATGCTTTAGCTTTATTTGGCATAGCTCTAGAGGGAATAACTAATAAGCTCCTCAAGGGCAGAGACTTTTTTTTTATTTGCTTACCCAGGGCCTAGAATAGTGTTTGGCACAAAGGAGATACTTAGTAAATATTTGTTGAACTGAAATTAGAAGGCGACAGATTTTTGGCTTAATAGGAAAACAAAGAATTTTCTAACAATTAGAATAATCCAAAGCTGACTTATGAAAGGGTAGGTCCCACTAGAACCTAGGGCACCTAAGCAATAGGCCTGAAGTCAGGACTTCATGCGTTCAAATTTTGCCTCAGACACTTACTAGTTGTGTGACCCTGGACAAGTCATTTAACCCTATTGCCTCAGTTTCCTAATATGTAAAATGAGCTGGAAAAGAAAATGGCAAAGCACTACAGTATCTCTGCCAATAAAACCCCAAATGGGGTCACAAAGAGTCAGACATGACTGGAAACAACAGGTCCCACTCACCAGAAGTAGTCAAGGAAAAGTGTCAGGAATATCAAATAGTGATTCCTACATGGATGGGCAGGTTGTGCTAACATCAAAACTCACTTCCAAAGGTTAAATTTTTAGGACGGCAAGGAGTCAAGAACGATTTTGAGATTCCATTCCTGGCATCTTAGAAAAGACAATGTTTCCTTTATGACTAAGAAGTTGCTCACAACAAATTTCTTTCATTAGAGTATGAGCTTCTTGAGGGCACAGATTATTTCTTGCCCTTCTTAATAGTGCTTAGCACAGTGGCTGGCACATAGTAGTTACTTAAAAAAAAAAAAAAACCTGTGGATTGGACCAATATTCAATCAAATCAGCGAGAGCCCCAGGACGCATAACAATCTCTGTATTAAGATTGAATATCACCCTCTTTCTCTCCTACTTTTTCCTTGTTATTTTCTATCCTACCAACAAATTAAATCTGGACCCAAGTTTAATTTTTAACAAACTCTTCAGTTTCCAATATTTTGTTATAATCAGTGGAGTAAATTTTGTCCAAAGGAAAGTTATGCCGGAGTGGCAATAAGGAATGACTGTTTTCCTTTCTAGACCACTGTGTAATTTCACACAAGCAAGGCTCAGGTGCAGAAACAGGACTTGGTGTGCTCCGGGATATTCTTACCATGCTGACTAAGGTAAGTGTGAATTACCCTTTGAAATTAGATCGCATACTGAATCTTACATAATCAAAAAGAGGATGTTCTGTAATGTCCCTATTTTAAAGGCATAAACATTTATTTTTCTCAGCTCCTCATTATATATTATTGAAATACTCAAAACTCTGCCAATAACATGATAAAATGAAGACAAGAAAAAAGCAAAAGATTCCATATTCTTTAAAATATGTTGGAACAGGTCACATAAATCTCTTCACTGGCTTTTGAGAAAAATTGGGTCAAATATAAGGATATAATATGTTAAAAAGTGATTAAATATGGAAGAATTTTTAAGCTTAATCAACTAAAACACCATATAAAATTTTCACTTTATACTAACATCTCACTTACCAAGAATTTACTGATCTAATAACCTTATCTATCCCAAATAGAACAGAGAACTAGGAAGGCAGCCAGGAGAAAATAAAGTCTTGGAAAAGTCAAAAAATGTCTCGAAGTCTAAGCAGTAAAGCTCAGCTCATGCACTTTATTCATATGATGCTTCTTCAGTTCCTAACTAAAAGCCTGTATACTACAATTTAACACGCAATTCTAATAAGCAGAGAGATGCTGCTTATGAGCAGGCCCTTGCATAGGAGCAAGAAAACATTAGAAAATCTGATAACAGGGAAGCAGACAGAAAAATGACACAAAACAGACACAAGAATTGTTTTTAAAGGAAAAACAGACAAATAAAAAACCACAGCAGTCTGGAACCAGTAAGTGTAGTGATAAGCAACCCTGAAAATTTCAAAGGTCAGGAGGGCTTCCTGATATTAAGACAATCAGTTCAAGAAACCTTTAATAAGAGCCTATTGTGTTTAGAGCATCATGAAAAGACACATGACCTCGTGGAGCTTCCTGTTAAAAGGAGGAATAAAAGACATCCACAGAAAACTATAATATATATTTAACATGTGATAAGTGAATTACATAGGTGCAAAGCAAAGTGCACCTATGTCTGTGAGGACCAAAGAGAGAAAGTACATGCATGCCTTGGTCATAATAAATCACACCCTACAAGGACCTTTCTTCAAAATAGCCCCGAGATAGAACTTACAAATATTTATGTTGAGGGGTGAAGGTGGGAACTGGACCTTAGAAAGGTTAAGTGACTTCTCATGGTCCCAGTGGGAAGTAACAGAGTCACTTTGAAAAAGTAACAGAGTTAGGTTAATAACATAACATACTATGAAAAGCATTCAACTAACAGAATAACAAAATACCATTTCAGAAATGGTGTTCTTCTAATTCCTAAACAGTTGACCCAGAACAGTGTCTATGGTGGGGGGAGGGGGGAAGGTGACAGATAATGTTATAGTTATAGGCCAATATTATCTTCACTCCTCCCTTCAATTTCCTTCCCTTTCTATACCTAGAGGCAGTTAAATGGAAAAATGAATAGAATCACTGAACCTAGAATCAGGAAGACTTGAGGTTAAATCCTGACTCAGACATTTACTAGCTGTGGGACCCTGGACAAGTCCCTTCATCTCTGTCCACCTCAGTTTCTTCATCTGTAAAATGGGAATAATAAGAACCTATCTTCCAGAGTTATCACAAGGATAAAAGGAGTTTGTATTTGTAAGCTGCTTTGTAAAATACTTTGTACATCTTGAAGCTCTGTATAAATGTTAGCTATTGTCTCATGTCTCTTGTGGTGTTTCCTCATATTCCTTCCAAACCTTAAAGAAAGAAAAGTCTCTAATAGAACAGAGCATCTGAGCATTTTGAGATTAATCTGAAAATGGAAAGTAGGAATGTCTTTTCAGTACTGTCATATCTTATATTACTTCATTACTTATCTCCCCTTTCACCAGTTTGACCACACTCCCAGCTGTCAGACCTCCAGTGATCCTGCTGTCTCCCTGGCACTAGAGATTCTCTACTCTATCACTGAAGAAGACCTGCTCCCTGAGTTCTGCTCTAAGTCCATCATCATTTCCTCATCGAATCACAGAATCTGAGTTGAAAGATATCTTTTCCAGGCTACTTTCCTTAACTCTGTCATTGATTGTTTTGCTTTGTGTGTGTGATTATTACCTCCCTTGCTCTGGACATCAAACTGTTATTAATAAAGGTGTCTGTTGTGTTCACTCTTTTGGTCACCATGATACTCAGCTTGCAATCAACTAAAGTCTAGATTTGATTTTATCCCCACCTATACAATCCGCGTATCCATTTATCAAAAGCTTCCGGGCTTGCTACATAACAGGGATTGTTCTCTGCCCTACTGAGAAGCATTAAAAAAAAAAAAGTTGCTCTAGTTGAGTGAGAAGTATGCCTTACTATCAATTTCTCTTTGCTGCTCTCCTCTCCCTGCCCACCCCCACCCCAAATATACATACATGCTACTTTGCCCTGCATCTCTTTTTTTCTGTGGATAACCTGTATCTTAACTGCTTCACCTAGACTTTTGACCATGTGTCCTCCCAATCCCAAACCATATGCTAGGTTTGGTCCGTTGCCTTTCTCTGATCTCTGCTATGCGCCTGCATCTAAATTTTGGACTGCTCACCTGGCCCTAGGCCCCACACTTGTTTTCATTGCAAAATCCCTGATACTTCCCTATGTCTGACCCACTCTCGTACCAGCTCTCCATTGTAAAATCCCTCAGATTTTTGCCCTGTATCTCTGACTGATGCCAGTCCATAAGGCTGACTTTGACAGGAACAGTGCCCAGGAAGAGATACCCAGAACAAAAATAAATTATTTCTTGATGTCATAAATCTAATCATAATTGATTATTCTTTTGTTTTTAGATTTCTGATTACAGGAGAAAAATTTCCACAGTCAAAAAATCTCTCCACGTAAATAGCTGCAGCTTTAACACACACACACACACAGTTCATTACTAAGTCAAAATAGAGAACAGCTATTTTAACTTTATTGGGATATTTGTTATGGAACTACCTACCACCCTACCCTTTCCAGAAAATCACATGCTCAACAACTTCCTAGGTTCAGTAAAGGATATTTGTCCACAGATATTGATCAACATGATTTTCATCTTAGCATTCAGGAATATGGGGGGGAGAGTTTATATGAAAGTAGATGGGCAGTTGAAAGTGGGCAGTTGAAAATTTAGCTCTCCCTGCCTGACTTCAAGACACAGAAGACCCAGATAAAAAAGAAGATTGAGATGCCTTGTCTTCCAATTTAAATCTGAACAAAAGTCAGCCTTGCATCTTGAAGTTTTTGTAACTCTGCTTTAGATTCTAAAAGGTAATCAGGTGAAGTATCAGAAAAGAATGACTTGCAATGAACTGCTCAGAGTTTCTTACAGACAGAAGAAGCAATCAGCTAAGATACGATGGAAAGCATCTGAGTGGGAAGTTTGTGACCCATGAGGTTGATTGCTGGAAACCTGAATAAAAAGTTGAAAGGCTTTAGGATTAGGCCAGACTAGATAGATAGTGAGGCAATTAGAATCATTCATTGCTGCCAAGGCATCAGGCCAAAGTGAATTACAACCCAAACTGAATGAAGTAGAATGGAAAATAGAAAAGCCTTTAATGAAAATGTTTGAGAACTCACAGGGGATGGGGAAAGTGCCAAATAACTGGAAGATGGCTAAGTAACTAAAAGGTCTGTTCTCCCACCGATGCATAAGGGATTTACAAGTTTAACTCTCATTGCTGTTAATAGGAGTTCTATGTGTGATCCAAAGATGTATTCATGGGGAAAATGCATCTATTAGTGTCTTGATTGGCCTCTCTTGAGCCAACACTGGCAAAGGCTCCAAATTATGTGGTGGTTTGGTGACAGGGACTAAGGGGAACTAAAATGAAAACAACCACTTCGGCTTTCCTTTGTAGTCTTCGGACAGAGCAGGAACCCAAGTCAACAAAAGCTAAAAATTTGTTTCTTCTATCATTCAATACTTTGTTTTTTTACTTAAAATGTTTTAGAACTTAAATTTCGGTTAATTGGGGAGACAGAGGAAGAGAAAGGGGAGTAGTTTCCTAGTGCAGTTGGAAGGTTTAACTTTGGCAACAGAAAGAATATTTTAATCTCCTTGTCAACTTGACTGAATGTCCATTAGCACTCTTACGAGGGCGCTTATTTTTGCCAACTTACATAAAACAGCACAGCTCATTCAACAGAAGTCCTACGCTAACTCACTAAGACTTGACATAACTGGTTCCCCAATCCAATGCCAATTTCCAAAGTCACTAACTCTCTTTTTTGACACAAGAAAGGAATTATAACTGTTTCAGAGGCAGAGGAAATTCTGACACATACTAGCTCTGTGACAATGAGCAAGTCATTGAACTTCTTAGTGCCCCTAGGAAACTCCCTGAAAGTCTAAGTTATGGAAGAGTTACTAATTTGCTTGAGTGTTAGAAAATGCCACATGAAGAGGGCCAAACCTCCCCCCTTCCAAAAAAAAGTTGTTTTTTAACCATATCTACATACCATACATAAAGATCTCAAGAAAAATTAACTACTGAGTTCATTTTTACCCCCTTTAAAATCATTCACAGCAACATTTGCCTCTTCCCAATTTTATCAAGGTATATGTAATGACAAATATCTTTGTTACCATTAAGCAGTTCAAGAAAACTCAGAGGTTCAATAAAATTTAATTATTTCTAGAACCCAGAATGATGACTCTCCAGGCTCTTTTCTACAATTAAGGAAGGTATTAACTATTTTTAAACTTTTTAAAAATCTAGTGCATTGCATTTTTAACATTTCTGAGAACTTTCTCTTATGTACTCAAATCCTTAAGAACCAGTTTGAACAAGTTTTATAAAATAGCCTGAACAGACTTAGTTCAAACAAACAGCAAAACAATCTCCAGACCCACAGGTAGGTGCTGGATACCTCTTTCATTTGAGTTAATTAAAAGTATTTGATCCACTATGGCTCATTTTAGTGTAAGATCTTTAAAAGAATCGATTAATACATGCAAGGCTTGTGGCCGGATGTTAATCAAGAGCTAGCTATTGGTTACTGAACTATCTCAGAATTTGCTTGCTTTCTGAGATGAAGGTTCTTGAAAAATGGAATAAGCTGTCAAAGTCAGCACTATTTTCCAATATTTGAATTATTTAAATAAATTTAAGAGACCTATGGAAAATAGAAAAAAGAAGAAGATTCTTGGGGAAGGTAGATAAGTGAGTCTCTGAAGGAAAGGTACAAATATTATCTTCTTCTATTTTACCAGTGTCCAGAAAGTTACTTAGAGTAAGGATGATGCAGAAATGGAGACACTCCTGTCCCTTGGTGGATGCCTAGTTCTATTCAACTTTCCCTATTTAAAGTTGGCTGGTATTCATAGGTTGCTATAGATTAACAACCCACAAAATCCAGAAAACCTATACATCATACCAACACCAATTTTAAGAGTAGGCACAGTAAAGGACGGCTAGGTGGTGCAGCGAATAGAGCACCAGCCCTGGAGTCAGGAGGACCTGAGTTCAAATGTGACCTCAGACACTTAACACAAAAACTAGCCATGTGACCTTGGGCAAGTCACTTAACCCAAATGTCCTCCAAAAAGCAAAAAAATAAAAAAAGAGTAGGCACAGTAGGCAATCATTTTTGTAATATAATTTCATCAGGGTGGGAATGGTAGAATATAGAAACTAGGGTAGCCAACTACAAAGTCTACAATGTGTAACTTACTAACACTAATATGGCTATTTTAAGAGAAAAGGCTACCTTTAGAGGTAATGTTATATGTGTAATCTGAGGTCACATCATATTTACTATGGTTTCCTTTGAACAAAGATACAAAAATATAAAAAAGATCCTCAAAGGCAGGGACTGTTTTGTTTTTGTCTTTCCATCTCAAGCACCTTTCACAGCATCCTGTTCATTCTAGATACTTGATAAATGTTCAATTAAACTAAACTGATATAATAGGTCTTAATCTTCACATACACTCTCCATGAGCTTCCTCATTTTATAATATGAAATAAACTAGTATAAATAATTAATTTTTTCATTCAATAAATATTTATTAAACACTTATTGTGTATAATGCACTCTGGTAGGCACTTGGGGAGATAGAACAATAAAAAGTTACAGATACTGTTCTCATGGCATTAATATTCTGAGAGATATTACTAGTGTAACAGAGTCATGCAGAAGGGCAACCTCTTATGTGTAATAGGATTATTATATTATAATATTATATAATCCTTATTATTACATATCATGGTATATTATATATATGGTATATGTATAATATAGCATTATATAATATTATATAATCCTTATTATAAGAATCATTGTCTCATGTCTAGGTCGTTCTTCATCATTTTACTTAGTTCATTCCTTTATTTAATTTTATCATCTCAAGGTCTAGGGTCATATTCATATATTTCCTTATTAATTAATAAAATGTCAACATATATTTCTATTAAACAACAAAGCCCAAAGCACCCACTCCAGTTCATCAAGTATTACTTATTTAATAGGCTGTAGGAATCCCTTTTCTCAACAGTAGTTATTCATATCGCTGACTATATCAAATTCCTTAATCTCCCAGGACACAATAATTAAAAATACTTAAAATAATGTATTAACAATGAAGTGAATAATAAAACAATAACATGTATAAGTATTTACAATATTTGTCTGTAAAAATGATCACAGCCAGAGTCACTTCAAAGCCTTACTGTAATTGCTCTCACTTCTGAAAGCATGGACACATATCATTTAGTTAATTCAGGATAATGAATAAAGTCTCTTCCCAAGAATCCTCTTTGCAAAATAAAGTTACAATAAAGATCTTCTTTCATAAAGAAAGAAGATAGCTCTATCTTCTGTTTTCTCTTGCTTGTCTCCAGTCATGACAAGAAAACAAATTTCTTTAGCTTTCCTCAAGCTATCACTCTTAATAGTTTCTTTCCATTCCCACTTGTGAAGTTCCTTTATAATTAACTCATAAAATTCTCCTGATAGTAAGTCTTCACAAAAAAAAAACCCAAACAATTGAGACAGTTCTAACAAGATAAGATTTCTCCTCACCTCTGTCTTCTCTGTAACTTATATCAAAAATTCTCAGTGATCTATGAGAATTTAAGCTCACACACATTACTCCACAGTAAGAAGTATCTCATAGAATGAGTTACAACTCTAATTCCTAGCTTCTTTTCTTCCTAAAGAAAGGATGAACATTTCTATAGCCCCTATAATAGTGACTTTTGAAATGGGTTGCACTAGTACGTAAACATTACTGTGTTTAATTCTCTCTATAATTTTCTTATCTGTATATTTAAGCTATCAACTAAAAACCCCATCTATAAAATAAAACATGCTATACAAAATGAGTGGGCTTTGTTTTTATTGTGAGGGAAAATGTTCCATACCTTGCAAACAATATAAAGTCAATTATTACTCTAAAAAAAACTGTGAAAGTCAAAAAAGACATCTGACTTTTATTTGTAAATGAGTCAGAAAGGCAAACTCTTCTTTGAGTCCACTCCAAATTTTTCAGGCATATTTTTGCCTGTCCTATTTCTGTCACATTTTTTTCTGGAAATACTTTAGCTTATTTTTAAGCAAATAGAAAAAGGAGATTTACAGCTTGAAATTAACAAGACCATAACCTCATGTAATTATGTTAAATAATGTGAAGGCTTTCCAATTTGGACTAAGACTACGAAATTCAGAACACAAACTCTCTGACTTAAATAGACAATGATTGAAAAAAGTCCATTCTTTCCACAAAAGGATTTTGGTTCATTTTACATTTGCTTAATATATTAAAATGAAAACTCATTTCAATAGGTCTAATTGTACATGATAACACTTCATAGGTTGTTTTGTCCCATTTACCTCTTGTTTCTTAATTATCTCCCAGGTAATTCCAGTTAAAACTGAAGACCATTGAACAACCATAACTGCTATTCTGGAGGGAATATTTTTCTAAATTTAAAAATGAGACACATTTTATTTCAAGGCTATGGAGGAAGTTAGTTACAAAAAGCATTACTTGCAGTCTCAACATTGCTGAAATTCTCAACAATGTGGAAAATCAACAAAACCAATTTGATGGAATGATTTAAATTTATGAAGTAGAAATATATATATATATATATATATATATATATATTTAAAATTTAAAATAAATATTTCTTAAATTATAGACAGAATTCCAATTGTTAGGAAATGTCTGGGACAATGGTTTGTAACAGGGATATGCTAGAGCCATCTTCAATGGTCTGACAAGAATCAATAGTTAAATTTACAGTGTGAGCATTAAACCTTGTAAATCCATAAACAGAGCAAATCAGGACTTGATTCACTATTCTGTTTATTGTTTTGACTTAAGAAAGTGATGGAGAAAATGCTAATAACGCAGATTAAACTTTAAAGTATGTTGTACACACATTTCTTTTTTCATAGAGCCAGTTGTCAAACATTTATCAGCATACTAGTGACTGGGAGTAATGTTTGGCCAATTCAGAAGCTACATGCAATCCCATAATTCCACATGGAAGAAAATAATGAATATGTCTCAGATAAAAGTCTGATTCCATAAAAAGGTGTATCAGGTACCAAAAGAATAATGAGAAAATTACTAACTTGCTTTCCTAACATACAGAACTGCAAGTGCACTGAGTCTCGACTATCTAAAGAATCCATCAAGGATTTGCTCTATTTTTTAGGCCTCTGAGTTATCATCTTCTTTGGGTCGATTTTCTTTTGATAATGCTTTTGCACTGGTGGTTCTTGGGGGGGGGGGTGAGTGAAGGTGGTGACAGTGAGGAAGTGTACATAATGAACTACTGTTTCATGGTCATCTTAATATATGCCATTAGTAGCCATCACTGTAATTTCAATCATTTATTTTTAACAACAACCATCGCCAATTAAGTCATTTTATTCCCAACCTGAGAGGCAGCATGAAATAGTAGATAAAGATCTAGCTTCAGAGTCATGGGAAAATGAGTACAGGCCCTGCATCTGAGACATAGTGCTTATGGGACTTTGTGGAAATAACTTAACCTTCCAGTATCTCAGGGAACTCTATAGGACTTTAAGTTGCAAAGAAGGTGTATCTCTGTGTTGGGAGATAGACTGAATCTCACTGTCAGCTCCCCAAACCAATGACATCACAAGTCTGAAATCCCAAAGTTGATATAGTATCCAAGGAACTGTTGTTGTTCTAATTTTTTATAGTTAGTTACTATTATGTGTTCGAGGTAAATTTTTGCTTCATTTAATATTATGCTAAACCCAAGGACAGTGGCTTTAGAGACAAGCTTAAAACATGATAACAAGATAGGGTTGATGCATGATAATAGTAGCTTCTAATAGTGGCCAATTTAAGACTCACAGAAATAAAAAATTTAGGAACTCATTTCATTCATACTCGCAATTTCAGACATGGTAACCTATAATCTATTGTTGATAAGTAAGACTACAACCTACTTTTAAAACCTCTAGAAAAAAATAGCTTTCTAAACACTCTCATTTGCAATGTTCATATATTTTCAAAGACTTCTAAGAGTCGTATTATGTTATAATGTCCAACAATGTCACTACTCTGCTCAATAAACTCTAGTGGTTCCTTATTATCTATAGAATCAAATCTAAAACCATTCACAAACTATCTTTCCAGCCTTATTTTACCTTATTCCCCTTCACATATTCTTCAGTCAAAGCCAGAAGGCCCCTCAGTTACTACAGCCACAGACACGGTAAGTGGATTATATGGGAGATAGTTTGCTGGTAAAATGATTACACTTGCACGTGTACAAATTCCAACTTACAAAAACCTCTTCACAGATGCTATGAAAGCAATACATACTGGTTCTCACAAGGAACTTAGGCAGACTGGCCTTCTTGCTATTCCTCACTCACTGCATTCTATCTCCTATTTTTCATACCCTTGCAAAGATTGTACCTCCTCCCATGCAGATAATGCATCCTTTCCCCATTCTGCCCCCTTTGAATCTTTAGCTCCTTTCAAAACTCAGCTCAAATGCCACCTTTTACATGTGATATTTCCTGATCCCCCCATTTGCCAGTGCCTCCCCTAAATTATCTTGTATTTATTTGAACTATATTTTATATCTATGAATACATATTATATGAGTTGTCCATCCCTATAGAATACAAGATCCCTGAAGGTAGGACATTTTCATCTTTGTCTTTGCCTAGAATTTAACATTGTCCAACATATATTAAGTGTTTAATGAATACTTGCTGATTGATTTACTGATATCATAATTGTTTTGTGATATGAGAGGCAGCCTGGCAGACAAATGGACAAAAAGTCAGCCTCAGAATCACGAAAACCTGGAAGCGTCATGTCTCTGACACATACTGTCTGTGATTCTGGACAAGTCCTTTAACTTTGCAGTACCCCTAAGCACTCTAAAATTGTAATATGAAGAAGAGCTTCCAACCTATACTGGTAGAGGAAATGTCTTCATTGGGAATTCCCCATATCAATGACATTTTATATCTAGACCACAAAATATTTACTGCAATATGTACCATGATATGTTGAAGATACAGCGATTATATAGAGTGAAAAAATCATCTGATGATGATAATTAATTGTGAGAGCTTCAAATTTCTATTTAGAACATGAAAAAATGTAACCACTGTAGATTGTTTACATTAGGATGATATATTTAAAAATAAGATCTTCTACTTTTCTCTCTAAATCTGTAAAATGAGCTTAAATTTCGATTTTTTTAAAAAGTGCACATAAAAAGACCTTGCAATAAGGAATAAGTTGTTAAAACCAACATTTAAGATTTACTTGTCAAAGATTCTCATTTACAGATTGGCCAGATGGTAATTAGTGTGGAGACGTGTTCCAGGCAGATGTGTACAAAGGAGAGGTTCTTAGATTATTACCAGCTAAGAAAGGGTGAATTAAAGTCAAGACTAAAAAGAAGATTATTATCTGTTTTCTTGTTTTCATGAAAGTCCCTGAGAGTTACTCCAGTGAGACCAATAAGTAGAGAGTTTGAATTTTTTTTTTAAAGGCAGAAGGCCAAAGTGTCATAATGCTGTTAAAGTATATGATAAAAGCTATCCACTTGAGGCTCATTGTAACACATCGAATAATGATCTTCCCATATTTAGACACAAGAGATAGCAGACCAAACCCCCTGGAAAAGATGTGATACTGTAATACAACAACATACAGAACTATATTTATTTCATCATTGCTACCTATGCACCCTATGGTGTTAGTAAGAAACCTGATTTGATATACATGTTATAATATTTGGAAGCTGCTCTGATTATTCTCCCCTAATTAGCAATATGTCTAGTAAAGCCAGAAAACAATACAATCCCTCAGTATGGTACTAAGCTATGTCTTAAATCTCCATAATATTTTTAAACAAACAAATGAGGACATGAATGTGTTTTCCCCCCTCTGGATTCATCTCTTTCAGAAATTTCCAAGATCCTTTCAGTCGATACATAAGATAGGGTACATATTGTCAAGGATAAGTTGTTAAAGTGAATTTGAAATGTGCTTCTCAAAATATCGTTTACACATTTACCAGATGGTAAAATAAACATGTAAATTGTTATCAAGTATACACCAAGTTTGTATTAAAATTTTGCACACTGTAGGAATGGTGTAAAAATTATTGCATATTGTAATACTTGTTCATTTAATAGTTTATTAGCATTTTATAAATATTTTCTTTAAGGAAGTATACTTATGTAAACGGTCACAGTTTTCACATGTTGAAGATTAGAAGTAAAGTAGCTATAAACTGGATATTAAGACCCAGGTTAACTAACTCCTGAGTCACTCCATTTTTTTTTGTATCCACCCACTACTCTAAGATAGGAAAAATGTTCAAAAATAAGTTTAGAGGAATACTTCAAATAAAACCAGAAGAATGCCTAGGCTATCATATGACCAACAAAATGCATGTTACCACAAGTTAGTATCTTGAAGACCCAAAGTGACAAGGGACTTTAAATACAAAGTAAAAGAAAATGTCTCTGACATTCTCAAAATAGAAATGGCATTGCCTTTCACCCATAACATTCCTCTGGGTCTTTTTGTATCGAAGAAAATAAAAATCATAAAATGTCAACATTACAATTTTATCAGGCAGAAACTACATCTGTGATCTGTAGAAGATGGCTGATTTACCAGGACTGGAAGATTATATTCGGGCCCCACCCCACCCCCAACAGTATGAAAGAAAATCAACAGAAGATTCACATTGCATAGCAGCACAAGTTTGCCAGAGATTTCACTTTCCATGCACAAGTGTGACAGCCTTGCACGAGATCATGGGACTTACATCTTGCTCCTGTTGTAGCCTCCAAAACCACCATGGCCAGCATATGCTAAAGAACTAGCCAACAGCCAGACACAAAAAGGAACAATTCTGTCACTCATCTATGTTGTACGTTTAGTCAGTGTCAACAAGTCATATACCTAGACTGGACCATGGACCAGTTAATGAACAGGAAATGAATCAGAGATTTGAGGAATTCTCCACTATTTTTAACTCTTCAGTGTCAATGAGAAACACAATCTCAAATCATCAGTCAAGAATGGGAGTAGAGGAGTAGAATGAGAACCTGGAAGGAACAAACAGAGAGAGCTTTAAAAAAAAAGCTCTCTTCATTTTCTACAAAGGTGTATGATTTTATATACCAATAGAGCTGAATGTAGTCATTCAGTCAGTCTACTCTCAACCCTAGTCAGTCTACCCACATCCTTCTACAGTTTAGTTTGCTATTCTATTACTTGGTTTAGGAGCATATACTGTGACAGAAAAACTATGGAATTACAGGTGTATTAGTATGAAAATCTTGACTGAACTCTCTAATTCTCTTCCAGAATCAATATTTCTAAATGCCAAATGTCAGCACATAAAAGGAGCTGATATGAAGTAGCTAAGTAATTTTCCAAAGATGTCCTAAGACACTTCAGAGAAGTAGGAAGACATGGAGTAGAGATAAATTTTCTCCTTCTACTCTCTCAAGTTTGAATGGGGAAAGGGCAGACACTGATGGCAAAGTTCTCATCCTGTCATATACATTTGGCTCAATTTATTTTTTCAAAAGCTAAAACACACTTTCAATATTTCTATGTATACAACACCCTCCTCATAAACAATTCACCTTTGTATATAGCATGTTGAAAATTTGTTTTACCTTTCCAAGTTGACTTTGGCTTTTTTGTATAAAGATAATATTGAGAATATAATAATAATATCTAGAAAGCAATTTTTGAAATGAAATAATATTTAGACTTTTACAGATCTTCTAGCCAATAAAATCATCATCGAATGCTTTCACAGAAAAATAATTGAGAGCAAAATAATTGGCTTTAGAGTCAGAAAGAAAATTAAAGATTTTCTTTCCTTTAATATTAACTATTTGTAGGACCCTATATATGTCATTTAGCTTTACTGGGCCTTGGTTTCCTCATCTTAAAAATGAGAGTTTGGACTAAATGGTTTCTATGGTCACCTCCAGATCTAAATATGTGATCCTTTGGTCTAGTCCAAACCCCCTATATTTGCAAGTGAAGCACATGGGCCCAGGGAAGCTAAACCTTGCCCAAGGTCATACAATAGCAGTGAGATTTTAAACAAATTCTCTGACGGCAAATTCAGTGCTGATTTGCAAATCATGATATCATAGAATTTTGAGCATTAAGGAACCTTATATATCATCTATCCTAGTGTTGTTACATAGATGCAACTGAGCCTTCAGAAGTGGTATCATTTAGGTGCTAAGTACTCAAACCCAGATTGCTTACTCCAAAACCAGTGCTTGAGATAAGAAAAAAATGGCAAGAGTGGGTTACTCTGAAACCTCCAATGAGAGAGAGATCACTTCTAGCTGATGGGTATCATCAAGGAGGAGGTGGGTCCTGAGCTGGGCCTTAAAAGATGGAAAATATTTCAATAAATGGCTGTGGAGCAAAGGTATTCCAGGTCAGCAATGGAAGGGAGTGGTCAAGGATGACTTCCTAGAAGAGGTAGGGAAAGAGGGTCATTCTCAAGGTAGTTCAAGAAGAGAGTGATCGCTTCTTACTGGGGTGGGAGAAAGTAATAGAAATGTCTTGGAAGAGATGGATTGTGGGGGGCATTCCAGGAAGAAGAATAATTTGCAATATAAAATTACAAAGAAATTCCCTTAAACTCTTATTCATCCTTCTGCTCAGATCTTCAGACTATTCTCCTTTATCTCTACTGTCTTCTAGGTTCCTTTATGCTAGGTTGACTTATCCCAACCTTAGAAACTATGGATTGGGCTCTGCATAGCAATAGGTTGAACATGTCATCATACGTAAATTGTTCCTGTGTTTCATATTTCATATTTAGTACTTGGGTCTAGTGAATTATGTGTGTTTGGAAATGTGTTCATCAATTCTGAGGGATCTTTTGAAAGATATATGACCAAGTCACTTAAGAACATGCCACTTTTTCTTTTCTTGCAGCACTTTCTCCCCACCTAAAAATTTCATATTTACCCTTATTCCTTTCCCTCATCAACTTTTTTTTTTGCATTTAAGATCTTTAATCTAACTCCAATATAGCCAGCTTTATGATTCACTATCTCCATTCACAGACTCTACATTATTGCTAAACTGAACCAGTCACCATCCCTTTAACACTTCCAACTCTCAATGTTTCTGTGTTTTTGCTCACATCAGCCTGCACATCTGGAATGAACTCCCTGTGGAGTCCTTGTCTACTGAACTCTTTCCAGTCCTTAAAGGTGAAGTTCAGGTGACATATCCTTCATGAGATTTCCCTAATACTCCCAGCTTGAAATTCTTCCTCCTTCCTTTGAACTCTCATAGCTCTGTTTGTACTTTCCAGGTGCCTCTCATCTCCCCTAGTTTTTAATCCTTGGTTTTATTTATAAGGTTGATTAGTGTTTTTCCCTTTTATTTTTTGGTCTGGATTTCATGAGCTAGCTGTTAATAATATTAGAAAGTTTCACATTTACCCTACTATTGGAAACTATTCTGATTTGTTTTTAAAATATTTGCATTTTGATCTAGGATCAATTTATGAAATAAATGCTTGTGTCTAACTGGAATTAAACAACATTTATTGTTATGTTATCAATTTTATATTATCAATATTTTATATTTATTTATATTATAGATTTATTTATATAATAAAATATAATATTTAATTTATATATAATCAAAATTTATATTATCAATTTATATCAATCAATTTTATATTATCAAAGAAAAATATTGAATAATTTCTCAAGAAATCATGGAACTTTACAACTGACAAGGATCAGCTGTTCATCTTGTCTAGGTCATTTACTTTAGAGATGAGGTCACAGAGACCTCAAAAGATTGGTCAAGGCCACACAGTTCAATAAAGCCAGGACTAGAACCCAAGTCTCCTGTCTACCAGATTAATGCTTTTTCCACCTACACTGCACTAACTTTGGGTTTACCTGACAGGAATTTTATATCTTAGTAACTGCCAATTAAAATTATGATTATTTTAAGTGATTAAGATGATTATTTTATTAAAAAATAAAATCATATTGCTACTTAATAAAACACTTCTCCTACTCAGCCAGTGATACTTTTAAAATTTTCTGATATTTATTATCAATGTCAATTGGAAACATTTTATTGGCTTCCTGATCTCTTTTTCATTTAGGCATTGGTTTTAACTCACAGCCACAGTATTATACTGTGCATAACAAATGGACTGAATGCACCAGTTAGGTTTGCTGTTGTTTAGAAGAAAAGAGAAGATGTACCATGAGTGAATACTACTCTCCTTCCATGTGGTCAAAATTGTTTATGGACTCCACACATATATTTGAATTATTTCAACCTAAGATTTAAGGCAGAATTTCTGGACTAAATCATCCTTAAATAATAACCTACAAGTCAATCACTTAAAACTTCTTTTAAGTACATCCCCCACACCCCTCCCAAATAAAAGGCTAGATTAAAGACACATAAAAATTGTCTCTGTGGAACAATTAAAAAGTAGGTATGCCAGCATTCATTTTTATTTAGATAATGATTTGAAATTGATTTATTCTATGTTCCTAGTTGTAAGCAGAATTTAGACTAGGCGCACAACGACCTACTATTTATATAATCTGTAAATCCTATGTATTATAGTGTCTACATCCTGGGTATATGTGATTAAAAATGTTGTGATAGATTTCCCCCCATTATTTCAGTCTAAAAGACTAGGCTGAAAAATACAATGAAATGTTGCACTATAGAAGATTAATGTAGAAGGCTCCATACTTAACCAACTGAGAGATGCAGATTTCTGATTCCAAATAATAACACCTCAAAATAGTCATGTAATTCAATTCAATTCACCAGAATGACTTCAGTACCTACTATGTAGGTGGTACTTGGATACAATTTTTTTAAAACCCAATATAATCTCTACCCTCAAGAAGTTTACAATCTAATATGACTGGTAATCCCTAGCATCTTGACAGTCAGGAAGAATCTGGTTCAGTGCAATATCAGTTGAATATATTTTAAAATGAAAATTAATGGTTTTTGGCAACCAGAAAATGAAACTTTTATGATACATCTGTCCTTAGTTTAAGGTTTTTGTTTTGTTTCATTTTGGTCTAGACCTATGACTTCATAGGGTAGGAATGGGTAGGAATTCCTGGAGTATAAACTCCCTCCATCAATACAGATCAGTAACTCCTTGGTAGTAGCTTTTTTCTTTTTTTTAAATAATGTTTTATTTTCCCACAATTACATGTTAAATTTTTTTTAATATTTTGAGTTCCAAATTTTATTCCTCCTTCACTCTCCTCTCCCTCCCTAAGACAGTATATCTGATATAAGTTATACATGTGCAATCATGTAAAACATTTCCATTTTGGTAACTAGAGAATTGCTTGAGGCCCTGAGAGGATAAGTGACTTGCCAATGGTCTTAGATAGCAGAGACAGGATTAACTCACAGTCTTTTTAAAAAAAATCCAACATTTACTGAATGTCTTCTATGTGCCTTGAACTGATAGAAGAAACAAAAATTTCTAAAACATGGTCCTTGCCCTCTGTGAATTCAAACTTTAGTTGGGTAAGTTTAACACATCTATAAAAAGATAAAAAAGGTATTACAAAAGGGCTAGCAAATAATGGTAAAAACATTAAGATTAAGAGCTATAGTTCAGAAGGAGTACATGTTCAGTAAATAAAAAGCCAATAACTTATACTGAGTAATTTCCATGTGTAGAGGTTCTATTGGTTCTATATAGCTAGTCCCTGCCCTCAAGGAGCTTGCAATATAATGAAAAAGATAGAAGTGTTAATATTAGAGCCATAACTAGAACTGTGGTGCCTGAGCAAATTCAGTAGAATAAGGAAGGAGAAGATGGATCACAGTGAGTCTCCCTTCTCATGCCACCACTCAGCCTGAGGCTCCCCTCCTAGAGCTAGCCTGTCTCTCTCTCTGCACTGTGGTGTGAGGAAGTTTATCTCCCACCCTGGATCATCATATTACTTATCTCTGGACAACTTGGGCAATGTCCTGACCTTCTTCCTCATTGTAAAGAGATCTAGAAAAACACATCCATGCTCCAGAGAAACAAGACCCTTGAAAGACCCCATTCTTCTCTGAGGGCAGAAGGTTAGTAGAAAGAGATTGCACTCCCCCCATGCCTCTCATCCAAGAAGTGCATTGTCCCTCTTTCCAGGAGAAGCAACATCTCTCCAACAGACCCCATCCCTGCCTGCTGCTTATCCTAGTACCAACTTGACATGGTCAGAGTCTCTCTCTCTCTCTCTCTCTCTCTCTCTCTC
>NW_027187419.1:87334121-87450145 GCF_028583685.1 Petaurus breviceps papuanus | reverse complement strand
AGAGAGGTAGATAAACTGGTGAGGATCAATGCAGTAGAGTGGATATGAAAATGGCTTTGGATTCTGAACAACCTAGGTTCATGTGTAACCCTGGGCAAGTCACTTACCCTCTCAAATTGTTTTTCAGTCATTCAGTCCCATCTGACTCTGTGTGACCCTGTGTATAATAGTACACCAACATCGTCCATGGAATTTTCTTGGCAAAGATACTAGAGTGGTTTGTCATTTCCTTTTCCAGTGGATTAAGGCATTAAGTGACTTGCCCAGTGTCACAGAGCTCCTAAGTGCAGACACTTAAGGCCAGATTTGAATCTTCCTGACTCCAGGCCCAGTGCTCCACCCACTCAACTGCCACCAACACTCCCAGACAATTCTCTGAAAATACAAAGTTGCTAAGCAGTTGCCTTTTGGCTATTGGTAGAAGGAATTTCCTCCTTGGAGAATTCTCTACAATAATGAAATCAGGTCTAAATCAATTGGTTTTTATGCAGACCTACAATTTTATTAATTTAGGGGAGCTCTTTGGTGGGGAAATTTCCTCTACCAATGCAATGGTGGCATGAAATATCACAGAAAAAGACACAATGGTATCATAAAGAGAAATCTGGTCTCAAGGTTAAAGGGCCCTGGGTTCAGTACTTACCTCTGATAGGTTCTGGTCATGTGACCCTGGGTAAGTCACAACTACCAGTGCCCTCTCACCCCTGGGCAACTCTTTAAAACTCTAAGTGGCATAACAGTTGTCTGTCTGCATTGTCCCCAAATATATATCTTTAAAAATAAAAATGGCTAAAAACAAGTAGCTATATGCAATCAGAAGTGCTAAATAAAGGTGGAGAAATAAAAAGGGAGAGATATTAGAGATGAAAAATATTGTCATTTTTAATGTTGTAACTGACATTGATTTAGCACTTTAAAGTTTTGCAAAATACTCTACATACAATCATCTTATTTGATTCTCACTATAGTGGTAGTGAGGCAGCTACTCAGCTATAATTACCTCTACCTGCTGGGAAATTTGAGATAGGAAGAGAGCAAAAGGGTGAAACAGGGAAGAGTGACAACTGGCAACAAGCTTGAAAAACTACCAGGTAAAGCTTCAAAATCTACTGATATATTCCAATGTATCTGAAGCCTCCTGCCTTACATAATTTACAACGATGATGAATTCTTCCTTAATCTCTTATATATCCTACAACATTCCCATATTCAATTAAAATAGCTTTTGAATATTTTATGACAATTAGCGGTAGTAATAGGTACCAAGAATAGCATAGATAAATGAAATCCATAGATTAACTAAAGATTTAATTTTAGCAATATTTTTCTCTTCCTTCCTGATACATCTTTTTAACCAAAGTATCTAATAAATTCACAGATTTCAGTTCCATCTACTATAATTCATATTTCTACTGTCTCCTGAAGTGAATTAATGAGCAATAAAGTGTATAAAAGGCTGACAGATAAAAGATGTGAGTAATAAAGAAACTGGAAATACCAAAATAATAAAAAAAATTTACTATCTAGAATTTTGGGGTATTGTTAGTTTAAAAAGCAACAGAAATGAAATATTACGTAGGAACTCTGTGATTTTTTCAAATAAAACTCAATGTTTTCATAAAATTTACATCAAAACCTTACTTCAGTCTCTAAAATGTCCCTTTTAAAATATCCAGATTATGAAATCTCCTTTCACAAGTATTCAAACTCCAAAAACAAAGACAGAGAGCTTGAGTGAAAAAACTCAACTTCACATTTGTTCTCTCTTCCCTTTACGATTTTCAATCTGGGAACACTTCTAAATTTAGGAGTAAACTATAATAAGCCATGGTCATATGACTTCAAAGTCTCTTTAATATTAATAAATAATTTATTCCAAAACAGATGAAACATATTGCAGTGGAGGAAAAAAAAACAAGCAGGATCAATGGCTTAACTTTTTATTCTGGTCTTGTTTTGCCTCTATAAATCTCATTAACCTATAGATTTCTAAAAATGGGCCAACATGTTTTGTCTTCAACAGAAAACTAAACTGTTTTTCAAATGTCCCAAAGTTTATCAAAAACTAAATTATATTCAATTAAACCATTTCATCTTATTCTTTTTTTTTTAGCTATGTGCATTTTTTCCCTTCCATCATTTCTTTTAAGCCATCATCACCTTTTCTAAATCACTTCCCTTTAACCTTGAAATAAAAATTGTGAATTTTAAAAAGATATTTTCTTATATTAAAAAGACTCTTTTCTAGCAACATACAGAACTCACAAAAAAAAAATTTGCTCAATGTAAACTTGGACACCTGTATTTTCATTGGATCTAGAAATGGAAGGAACCTTAGAGATCGCCTAGCCCACATCGTTCGGTGAATAAATACTTCTTAAGCACTTACGATGTGCCAGGCACTGTGCAAAACACTGGGCACATCAAACAAACAAACAAAAAAAAGGCAAAAGACATCTCCTGCTCTCAAGGAGCTCACAGTCTTAAGGGGGAGACAATATGTAAATAACTATCTAAAAATTCAGGATAAATTGGAAAGGAACAATAATTAAGAAGGATCTGGAAAGACTTCCTTTTAGAAGGTAGTCTTCTGCTGGTACTTGGGGGGGGGGGGTGGTGAACATGCAAGCGAGGAAGTGGAGATGAGGAGGAAGATTATTCTAGGCATGGAGGACAATAGGGAAAATGTCCAGCGTCAAGTTCCCCTTGTTTGAGGAACAGCAAGGAGGCCAGGGTCAGAGATCAAGTATATGGAGGGCTATCCAATGTAATGACTGGAAAGGTAGGGAGCTGGTACGTTATGAAGGACTTTGAATGCTTATCAGGGGATTATATATTTGATCCTGGAAGTGAAAGGGAGCCACTGGAGTTTATTGAGTGGGGGTGGGGTGGGGTGGTAGTAGTTATATAGTCAGATCTGTGCTTTAGGACTATCATTCTGACAACTGAAAGGAAGGCAGATTGGGGTGGGGAGAAGAAGGGAGGAAGGAAAATTGATCAGCAAGCTAGATTTCTGTAATCCAAGTAGGAAGGAATGAAGCCCTGCACTAGAGTGGTAGCAGTGTCAGAGAAGAGAAGGGGAATATACAAACAATTTTATGAAGGCAAAATCATTAGAACCTGGCAACAAATTGGGTATGGGTAGTGAGATGGAGTGACAAGTCAAAGATGATACCCAGGTTATGAGACTGGGTGACTGGGAGAATAGTGGTACCCTCAATAGTAATAGGAAAGAAAGGAAGATGTGAGAGTTTAGAGGGAAAGATAATGAATTCAGTTTTGGACATATAAAGTTTAAGATGTCTACAGAACATACAGTTTGGAATGTCTAATAGTATACCATAACTATTGTTAAGAACCATCAATAAATGGCATCAATATTGTCAAAAACATAGGTACCATCTAATTAATATGGTCCAACATAATTTTTGCAGATAATTGCAGCAAATCAATACCCTCAAAATGTTCAAGGACTGAGAAACTAACTAAAGCGCTAACTTAAAAGTCTGTATATTTCCACTGCAGTACCTTGAATACAAGAATTCCTCCATTATGTAGATTACTTTGTGACTCAGTGTGCTAGATATTATTCACCTCGTGACTCAAAAGGATGCAACCACTTAGAAACTGAATGACTTGGGAATCTGCCATAGACTCTGAAGTGATCTGCCTGCCTGAATCTGGCCTATGTTGAGGGGAAGATATTTTGCCATCTGACATATTTAGAGGTAATCCCTCTTTAACAGAATGGAACTACAGTACACTGCTGACACTGCTGTGCCCACTTCCCACCATTAGAATGTTATACTTGTTTCATAAATTAAGACTATTCTAGGCATCCTGGCATTTATTCTTTTGAGAATGAAATCAGATGTCAAGTACATAATACTCCTAGTTCAGTCTATCCAGATGAACTCATGAATTGCAGGGTTTCCAAAATCATTCCTAATCACTGTGTTCAATCATGATAAGCTGAGGAAAGAGGAGGAAAAGGAGGAAAAAGAGGACAGATAGGAGAAAGAAGAATTAAAGGAGAAAAAAGAGGTGAAAGAGGGCGAGGCGAAAGGAGAAGGAAACAAGAAGATGAGGGAGAGGTGGAGGAGTATGAATGTTTATTCTCTTCAGGTACATTTTCCTCAATGGTGAAGGGGATAAACATAGTTTCACAAAATGTAATGAATTTGCCACTTCATATTTCCATGCCATGCCATTTCGACATAGAAAAGATATGATTCAAAATATCTACATATGTTTATTTCACAGACTTTCAGAACTACAAGAACATCAAAGGCCATCTAGTCTAAACTCCACCTAAGCAAGAACCCCTAGTACAATGTTCCTAAGAAATGCAATCTTCTCTCAAAGAAGGGAAATTCCTTTACTGCCCCAATCCTAGGAGACCATCATACTTTTGGAGGGATCTCTTAGAAGTTCTCCCTAACAGACATCTAGATGGTACAGTAAATAATAAGCCAGGCCTGGAGTCAGGAATACCTGACTTCAAATCTAGCCTCAGTCATTTATTAGTTGTATGACCCTGGGCAGGTCATTTAACCTCTGCCTCAGTTTCCTCAACTGTAAAATGGGGATGATAACAGCAACACCTAACTCATAGGGTTTTTGTAAGGATCAAATCAGATAATATTTACAAAGTGCTGGGCACATAGTAGGCACTTAATAAATTTTGTTCCCCTTTCCACTGAGCCTAAATTTGCCTCTGTGCAACTTTTATCCATTTCTCCAAGTTATGTCATCTGGAGCCAAGCAAATCAAATCAAATCCCTCTTCCACATATTCCTCAATATATTTTAAGAGACTTATCGTATCCTGCATTCCAACTAAATATTTCTAATTCATCCAACCAATTTTCACATGGTATATTCTCCACCATCCTGTCTGTCCTTGTCTGAATTCTCTCAGTTAATCAATACCCTTCCTAAAATGTGATACCTAGAGCTAAACACAAGATTCAGATGTGGTCTAACCAAGGCACAATACAAGGACTATCACCTCCCTAGTCCTCAACACCAGACCTCTCTTGATGCAGCCTATACTAATACTAACTAGTTCTAAGACTAAGCTAATACATCGGTGTTTTTAGCTACCATATCACTCTATCAATCAAACAATAAGTATTTATTAAGCATCTACTATGTGCCAGGCATTGTGCTATGTGCTGGGGATACAAAAAGAGACAAAAGATAGTCACTCTATCAACTCATATAGAATTTTCAGTTCACTAAAATTTCCCATACTTTTTCAGGTGAATTGTGGCCTAGCTATGTATCCCCAATCTTGTACTTGTGAAGTTGATTTTCTGAGTCCAGTGTAAGAAAACTATTATCCCTATTATTATATTTTATCTTATTAGGTTTAGCCCAATGTTCTAATGGCACAAAGTCTTCTTGGAATCTAACCAGTGTATTAGCTATCCCTCTCATTGTTATGTCAACTGAAAATGCGATCAATATTCCATCTAAGCCCTTCCCCAAATCTTTGATAAACATATAATGCAGCTCACAGGCAAAGAAAGATCCACTCTGCTGGAGATCTCCTTCCAAGCCAACAATGAACTATTAATTGTTACTCTTTGGGTCTGATCATTCAACCAGTTTGGATCTAACCTAACTCTACTGTTATTTCACTTAGCTCTTCATCTTGTTCACAAAAATAGCAGGAAAGACTTTGTCAAGTGCTTGGTTAAAACCTAGTTAAAACTCTATGTACAGCATTCATCTTATCAGTAAGTGTAAAAACTCTGTCAAGAAAGAAATGGTGCTGGCTGGTCAAGCAAAATTTATTCCACATGGAGCCATGATGGCACTACAGACTCACCAGTCCTTTTTCTAGGTATTCAACAATTCTGTCTATCTTTCTATGAGTGAGCAAAGTCAAACACACAGGCCTGTAATTTGAAAACTCCATTCTCTTCCCTTCTTTGGAAATCAGGTCACTTGCTCTTCTACAGGTCTCCTGTATCTTTCCAATCCTCCATTCTCTTTCCAAAATCTTTTACAATAACTCAGGAATTAAGTACACAGGTTCTTCCTGCATCCCGGGACATAATTTATCTGACCCTAGTGACCTGAACTCATCCAGGGCAGCAAGGTGCTCTCTTACTATCTCCCTTACTTATCCAAGGTTTCAATTCCTTATTAGCCTGTTGCTGTTACTGTTCTGTCTTCTTCAGCTCAGAGATAAATAATTTCTTCATTTTTTCACCAGGCCTGTTTCTTTCTAAACCAAAATAGCCCTATCTGTTCACCATTCCCCTCTATGTGCTGCCTCCCCCTATTCTTTGGGGCAGAGGCTATATTATTTTCTATTTTTATGCCTGGTACTTGGGACAGCACTTGACAAGTAATAGCTGGCATAACTATTTTGTCCTTACAATAACCTTGGGAGAGAGGTACTATTCTTATACCCTCTTTACAGATAAGGAAAATGAGGAAAGCAGAAATTAAATGTCTAGACCAGGGTTACATTGCTAGTAAGTATCTGAGGTTGTATTTGAAAAACTCAAGTTGCCCTGGCTTCAGGACCAATGTTTATCTATTGTGCCCCAAGCAAATACTTAATGATTTCATTTATTCAATCTTTAGTAGAAAACAACACCACACTCACTAACAAGTGTTCCCCAGGAAGCAAAGTGTGTGTCATGTGGCATCTCCATTTGCAAAAGTGACAGCTAAAATCCTTGTTAGTTAGTGGAGATCTCAGGGGAGATTCTACTTGTATCCAAGACTGGTACTTAACATGAGGAGATGAAAGGTGACAGGTCATCACTCCAGTACCAAACTAGTAGAAATGGATTCCATATTTCCCGAGGTAAATGCAGACCATGATTTGAAATAACATAGTATGTATGCTTGGTATGAATAATGTATTCCCATGAAATGTCTAAAAGGATTCTAATAAGTCAAAGTATTAAATAAAACAAGAAGCTTTGAAGGTCAAAAGTCCTCCAAAAGAAAAGCCTAATGGGTAAAGCCTCATGCCTCAATTCAACATTCCCTACCTCTGCCACCATAGAAGACAACCCTAAGAGCTAATAAGAGCTTCCTGAAAATCTTAACTGAGATCAGGATGAATTGGGAGATTGGTCCCTAAAATAATCAGGGTACAATCTATATTTTATTTCTTTCTTTAAAGTAAGCAAGAAATTTTCTTGAAACCAAATCACAAGGAAGATAATTAAGGTAAAAGTGACTTATGTTTCATTTTAAAAATATTTAATTCTACCTTCCTAGAAGAAAATTCTAAGAAGGGGAAATAAGGGAAACTAAGATTATTTTAGGCTGTAAAAATGCCTTTTCCCTCTCAGAATTAGTTCAACCCTGGCTTCGCAGAGTTAGATCAAACTGAAAATATAATCATAGTGATTTGTCCAATGTTAGCCAGTTAATTAGTAATAGAGCCAATCTAGAACTCAGATTTCCTTATTTTTAGTCAGGTGTTTTGTTGTTGTTTTTTATGTACTATCAACTGTTAGATTTCTCTTTTGTATTTTCAAAGCAGATTTGCCAGACTATTTACCATACCATTTCACCAAGTTACCAACTACACCTTCCCATTTAGATTACTTACAAACTTGTAAGGTGTGATAATATTTCACAGTTTTCAAATTTTCCATGGTATAACATTAAGTACAAAAAACAGTATAGGACACTATATATCAAGGGGTTAAAATTCAATGCTAAGACTTCATACTAATGCTAAACCAGAGTAAATTGTTTCCACAGATAGAAGGTAATGGCTGTCTTAGTTAATTTCAGCTTTATTCTTTGAATTTCAACTGCTAAAGAGTTTTGTTCCAGGGACAGAGCCAATGAGAGAATTCAGGCAATAACTTCGTGGAGAAGAATTTAAAGAATCACCAAACTCTCCCTTTTGCTTTTCTTGGCCTCATCCTCTTGTTCCCCACAATCACCATACTATAATCTAATGTGCTATTTTGAGAGATGCCTGCAGAGCAAAAAGAACTGTGAGAACCAGTATGATAAAGACTATAATCCTGTGGAGCTTTAAGGGTCCAAACAAGAACTGGAAGTTTAATATAGAAAACCAAATGATGCAAGTGGAAGTGGATCTCCTGATCTGCAAATCTTGAATTGTGGATTCTTAGGTCTGCTCTTTATTTTTTGTGGGCATGAGGAGAAAGGGCATATAAATATGCCTTTGGTTAGTATGAGACTTCAGAGTGATAGTACATCTGCTTCTATAACTATAAAACTCTACCTTCTGCCACCTTGGAAAGCAAGCCTAAGAGCCCATGTGTTCAATTATATTATAGTCTTTTCGAGGGTTGTAACCTCCTTGCCTTTCATCAAGTAATAAACTGACATTTACTAATGAATGAATGAAAACTAATGAAGTAACAGCATTTATTAAATGCTTACCATTTGTCAAAAACTAGGGATGAAAATACAGGAAGCCAAATAGTTTAAGAACTCTAAGGAATACTAAAATGAGGAAATCTATACTAATCATCATTATATTTTAAGCTAAGTAAAGTTTCACTAGGAAAACATGGACTAGTATGAAGTGGTTCATGAAAGAAAAAAGTAAAAAGAAAAGGGGGGAGGGGAATAGTAGGGAGACTCACCTTTCCAAGGGAGAAAGAAGCTCAAAAAATCTGAGTTCAAAAACTTTTTGACACTTAATGCCCATGTGCCCTTTGGCAAATAGACTTCACCTTTTTCTCTAGCCTTCAGTTTTCTCGTCTATGAAAGGGGCTAAATTAGATGGTCTGTATGTGCCCTTCTAGCTCTTTATTCCTGAATCATTCAGGAAATACAATCATCAAGTGAATGAAAGTAGTCATGTAGTGTGTATATGTGTGTTGTGTGTGTGTGTATACACACACATACATATGTATATCTATGCACACATACACATATGGACACGTGCATATGCAAATGTATGTACTTATGTGTATGTATATATAGTTTATATAGCTAACCCAGTAGGTACTAGATGGCCATACCCGCACCTGAATCTCCATGCACTCGGTTCCTTAAAATGAAACCTCTCAGGGAAGGCTTAAGAGGGAATCAGAGACACCAATCCCTGAGAAACAAAAGTGACTAGGTAAGGAAGATGTATAAAGAAGAAAGCTGAGGAGGTGATAAAGGAGAGGATAGAGTTGCAGAATCAAAGTGCTAATTAGAGTTGAAAATGGCAGCCAGAAGCTAGGATGAGTGCTTAATAAGACTCTTCAATTTGGCTAAGTGAAGGTCATTGTTGATTTTAGTAAGAGTGATTTTAATGTTAATGCAAATGAGAAAGCGGTGTTGAAAGGGATCAAAGGAACCTTTGAAAGATACTCTCTGAGTATCAAAAGAGAGGGGAGACAAAAGATGTATGCCACATGTATGCCAAGAATGCTGGGTGTAAAGCAGAGTAGAAAAAAACAATATAATAGACAAACACCACCTTTAAGAAGAGAAAAAAATATTTAGTTATCCTTTAACAAATAGAAAAAAACAAATGAGAGAGAAAAGTGAACTTAGGATAAGGGATAGGTTACAAAAGTCCATGGAAAGGTAATAGACAACAAATAGAAAGGTGGGCCCAATCATACATGTTGGATACATTGTATCTGACATTTCTTCAAAAAGTTTGGAAATGATGTTTGGCCAATATTATTAATGTTTGGACCTAAAATACAATAGATTAAGAAATTGGAGGTATACTATATAAAGAATAGGGGTCAGGAAAAAGAATAAGGAAGTGATTTGAGAGGTAGAAAAGATCTATTGGCAAGGGAGTCAACAAGGGCAAAACAAGTATATAGTTTGTGGAGGGAGACAGCAGAATTGGAGGAGGGATGAACAAATTTGTTGGAGGAAGTCAGTATGCTTCCTTTGACTTTCTTCAAAGGAATACAACAGAATGAGAGCAAAAAAAAAAAAACATTTCAAAGGTGAGTGAGGTCAGAGAATTATTAAAAACAAAGTCACTGAAAAACACAGCAAATAAAGATTAAAAGCAAAAGAAAGGCTTAAAATGAGAAAAGAACATAGATACCAAGCTGAATTAAAAGTTACATTAAAGAATAAGATTTTGTAAAGAGCTTCTGGTTCTTCAAAGAAGGTGCTATGTGACTAACAAGTTCTAATGTTATTGGAGAAAATATAGGCAAAATAATTTTTATATATTTAATTTACAAACTGACCCTACTATCAAAGCATTAACTACTTTGTGCTACACCTATATGATGTAGCAAAAACTACTCTGATTTTAGTAAATTTCAATAGAGTAGACTATTCAAAATAACAGAAATCTAAATGGGAAATCTAAACAGTAAGAACTATCATAAAATATCAATGTTAGCTGCAGCTAGTCTATACTGAAGTAAAGATCCAAATACTCGTTTTGTCTACAAAAATAGGAGGCGACTGAACTTTTTCTTAAAAAGCACCTGATACCATAATTAAAATTTTATACATATAGATTTAGAAAGCTTTGATTCCAAAAACACCCACAATTCAGTTACATTACAAAGGGGGAGATGTTCTGTGACTGCATATGTTAGATATAATCATAGAAAATACCATATACTATAAACATAAGTGAGGAGATACTTGCTGGTAATCTAAAAGCAATTTTTTCCTAGAATTCTAAGAAATCTAATGAATGAATATATATTGGTGTTTGTACGTTCTAGTACCCATACAAAACTAAAGAATCATACATTCAAATGCACACATCTGAAACCAAAGTATATTTCTGTTAGCCTGCGTAGGCCCGATGTGTACCCACAATCTGTAGCAAAGTATTGTCACATCAACTATCCAAGTGATATGGCATGTATGGTATACAGTACAATACAGGGCAGTGTAGGGCTCTCTTGTTTATAAAGGCTTTATTTTCCAACTAGTTTTTAATCACATTTGGCATGATCAGGAGGAACATGTGCTCTGCTAAATTTGAACTTTTAAGATGAAACTGAATTAACCAAGGACAAAAAAAAGGGCATCTGAATTTTTTCTTAAGATTGCAAAGTGCTTTTTTTTTTCTTTCACACGAGTAATCATAAAAGGAACCAAATGCAACTTTGTGTGTGTGTTTGTGTGTGTATGTGTGTAGGTGGGGAAGAGGTTGAGAGTACTCACAATTTAAGAATAAATACTGCTAATATGTACTTATAATTTAAAAACATAATTAACATACTTTTTTTTTAAAATTCAAGATTTTGCAATCAAAGGTTTGCAATTAAAGGACTTCTTCCAACAGCCGTATGTTTGCTAACAAAAGGTTCTGAGAAAACTTAGGCTCACTCCACCAAAAATAAGCAAGAAAAAGTATTTTCCCCATTGGGGTTTTCATTTAATTTGCCATTTAGTTAAATTTGGGAAAAGTCATGGAACCAGAGTACCACTGCTTCCCTTGCCCATCAATTACCCCTATATTCTTTCTTTCCTCACTAGCAATGGGATCAAGTAAGTAGACTGTGTTAAAATTGCCAGAGGTGGAGCCCTGAAGTATCTGCCTCTACCTAATAAGGCTTTCCCTGTGAAAACTGTTCTTCCTCACAAAAATGCCTGATACTGAGGATATGTGCACTAGCATGCAGAAATGATAAAAAAAAAAAAAGCTGGAATCCAAGACCCTCCCCCCCCCAAAAAAAAAACTTTTTAAAATCCAACTTTAAAATTGCAGGTAATATTTACAAGAACACTAGTGTTATGTAATAGGTCAAATAACCTGAATCAGCTTGTGGTACAAGGCTCTGTATAGATCTCTGTCTTCTGTTGGATGTGGCATTAATAATGTCACAGTTAGCATGTTTATTAAATTAAATATTATCAGCAAGGGTCTTCTAAATGCCATGCTTCTTGCATTAGATTACATATTTATTTCAGAGTTAGCATAGTAAGAGGGAGAGCTTCCACTGGAAGGATTATTAAGCCATTGCTTTAATGGAACTATTCAAATCAAGTTCCTCATGCCATGCCTTGTACACTGCTGCAAACCATACTGTGGGTGTAAAATACATGCAAGGCGGATATAATCAGCTCAGAGAGACCAGCGATTTGTACACCATCAGGTTTACTTTATTGGGAAAGCAGTGGGGTTTTCTTTTAAGTGAATACATTTAAAAATATGTTGCAACCTATTGTTACACAAGCTGAAGACGGGAGCCACGAAGATACACACATCCCAAAGCAGCTGAAATTAAATCCAGTACAATAGCAATAAGCAAACTCCTTACCTAGCTTGTCTTCAACTTTTGTAACCGATATGAAACATCTCAAGAACCTAAGTGTGCCAGCAAATGTCCAAAAATAGACCTTGCTTAAACAACCATCACAACAGATTCAGTGGGGTGGGGGTGGGGTAGTGGGTGACAGAGGGTTAGGGAGGAAGAGGAAGAAATTCTTTTCCTTTTTTTCCTTCATCTCAGACACATTTTCTTCCCTCAGCTTTCACTGGTATAGGAGTGAAATGCTTCTTCTAATATCTTTTTTAATGATAAAATTCGCTAGAACCAGTGTGACTAAAAAACAAAAATGAATAAAATGCAGGGAGACGGTTTCTATTTGGAAACTTTAAAACGGTCTACTTCCTAAAAAACTGATTTTAAGCATGTGGCTTACTTAAATATACACATATACAGAGGTGCATGTTCACAAGTACATAAAGAGCGGTCCCCTAATACTCCATGTGCTTTGAATTTATCGAGTTGGCATTTAATGTACACCAGTAGTTTCTACTTTCCTTGTCCGCCTTACCTCATGAGAGGCCTCAGAACTGAAGAGTATTCCCTTGTTTTGCGCTAAAATTCCTTATCCCCCCACAAAAGTCTCCACACCTGAGGTACCAGCTGACCATCGGGTAAAGATGACGTGCGCATATGTGGGCACACACCTAAGTACAATGCAAGTGTCTTAAATTCTACTGTTAGGATTAGCCTAGTCCTCAAAATTTTTTCTTCTGACTACTCTATCAGGATACCATTTAAATCTTTTAAAATTCAGTGTCATAGATGATAGGTGCTTTTCTAACGTCCAGCAAAAATAAGGCGTCCATATTCTTTCATTTAAATCCACCTACATGGGAGGGGAAAGTGGGAATCAGGAACTGGAGGATCTTGGATTAAGCTCAAGTAATTGAAATCCTTCCTTCGAGAAGCCTTCCTTTATCGCTGACCCCCGGGGAACCCTGAAAAGACTAAGTTCCCTCTTCCCTCGCCCCCCAACCCTTGCTCCCTATCCCAGACCTTTCTTTCTCCTAATCTGAAGTATCTCTGCATTAAGAGGACAAGGTTCTTTCGGGGGTTCTGGAGAATGGCTTCAGTCCACTCTTCGGTATTAGCCGCTTGGGTCTCCGGCAGCCCTTAGCTGCAGTTTGAGGTCCGGCTAAGGGCATGACACCGCCCACAGGCTCCGAGCACCCCCAGCACTGCGCATCTAGCGGCGTCTAGACACCGAACTGGCGGCTCTGCGGCAAAGAAAGTCTCTGTCCTCACGTGCAAGTGCTACAACCCAGCCGCCCCCACCACCCCCCCAGAACAAATATAGAAATCACGAGGCACACAACCCAGAGTACTCAGGCCTAAGACGAACCCTAATATCCCATTCTTCTTCAAAAATATTTTCTCCCAGAAGCACCAAGGCCGGGACTAAGCAAAAACAGCATGCCTATGCCACTTTGCAGGGAGCAAGTGGGGGTACATGAGGTGGAGAGGAAAGAGGTTAACGGGATGGGATGGTTTCCATTGACTCCCAGCAGCACTATTTCTTAGCCACTTGGTCTGGAACCCCAATGACTGGCTCACAAGGGCTTCCTGCCTCCTCCCCATTCCTCACTCCAGTGCCTAAGACCTTTGCACCTGGGCCTCTTCCTACCAGCCAAAACCCAGTCCCCTCAGACTGAGTTTTTAACCGGAGAATCAGAGATCTCCTGTTTGGGGGTTTTAGCCCTTTTGAGTGTGGGTAGGAAGAGGAAGGAAAGTGGAGATAAGATAAAAGTGATTCTCAAAAATTTGGGGTTTTCCTTCCTAGGCTGTGAGTTCAAAAGATTTCGAGTTGAAAAAGAACTTGGAGGTCATCTAGTACCCAGTCCTTAACATCTTTTTTTGCATTGTCATTGAACTCTTTGACAATCTATTGAAGCCTATGGACTTCTCAGAAGGATGTTTTTAAACGCATAAAATAAAAATTCATGAGATTATAAAGGAAGCCAATTATATTGAATAAAGTTATCAAAAAAAATTAAGAAGTTGATGTGTCCCAAGTTAAGAATCCCTGCTCTAGTCCAGCTCGTTTTTTTTTTTTTTCAAGTTTAGGAAACAAAGGTGTAGTTAAATTAAGCGACTTGCCCAAAGAGGAGAGGCATAATTTGAACTCAAATCCTCTGACTCCAAAGCCAGAACTACTTCTGAGCCGTCTTACTAGGCCCTCATTTTACGGATGAGGAAACTGAGGTCCTTCGACCAAACTTTTGTTTGACCAAAGTTGCAGTGGGAGAACCAGAATTTTGATCCCAGGTCCTTCAACTACATTCCCAATAGTTTGTGCCAAACTTTAAAAGAAAAAGAAAGAAAACTTCACGGTACACAGAATATGCCTAAAGCCTTGACTCCAGAGCCTTAACCCCGATCTCAACCTAAGCAAAAGTAATATGAATTCTAAGCAAAAGGAACGGAAAGTTGCATTCCACCCCTAACCCTTGCACACATCGACTCCCTTCCTCGGGCAAACTCTGGGTTTCCTTGTAGAGCAGCAGCTTTCTCAGACACATTTGACAGTATCACTTTACAAGACACCGAACCCTTCCTGGAAGCGTTGAGAAAATGATCACTGCTTTGAAAAAGAAAGAAAAACGTACTGCCTAGGGAAGAGCAAGAAGCTGCAAATTTACCTCACGCTGACTCAGTCCACACAGCAGATGGTGGCAGAGCCTGCAAGGGAAACGACCTACCCATTTTTTTTAAAAGTACTTCCTAATATCAGCAAAGGCTCATCTTTCAGTACAAGGCACTTCGTTCCTGTGAAAATCTATCCCTGTCTCTGAGAAGCTCATTTACGCACATTGAGCGGACTGTTTTTACTCGCTGGTGGCTTTTGCCACTTGAGACGGAAGAGGCCACGAAACGCGCGCAAACCAGACCGCAAAGCACGCGCGTGAACACACCCCCATCACAAGGTTCACTACAGTTCTAGTCCCTCAAAAAATGAATAAAAAACAAAAGCAACAACCCCAAAATAAAGCAAAACAAAAGAACCACAACCAACAAAAAACAACAACCGTCGAGTTTCGAGGACAATCCACCACTTTTACTTACAACTGCGAAGGTACCTCCTCTGCGTCTGACTCCAAAAGACGCACACGTGAATTGGGGACAAACGGGATTGAGTTACATTAAAAAAAAAAAAAAGTGGGGTCTCACGTGAGGAGCTCTACTTGTTAAATATGAGTCGTAATTTGTGCTTTTGTCTTGTTGTTTGGTATTTAAGTGGGTGAGGAAGTTGGGGACAAAGGGGGAAAAAAATCAGAAATAGCAGTTTTTCTGTATAAGACAAAACAAAACTCCACGGAGCGCCGTCTAGTGGTAGTTGAATTGTCCAAAGAAGGCAAACGAGCTGTACTTGGGAATGCATGTCTTCTTATACTTGGTACTTTTTGGTCTTCTTTATATCTGTCAGACTTAAGGGGGAAAATTATAACCTTTAAGACACTGGAAAAACAAGGTACCAGAAACATATGGGGATTATCCAGTTAGACCAAAGCTTTGAGATTGGGTGGAATTCTTAGCACCTTACTTCCAAAACAAGTGGCAATCACCTGCACAAAAAGAGGCGTTTTCCCGGATCACACTACGGGCAAATCTCTGCAAGACCCCTAGCGGAAACCTAACTGTATTCCTTTTCCTCTGCCCTACCCGTGCAGTTGGATATTGTCACTTATATGTTAATTACCCTGAGAGAATAAGGACCTGAGACCCAGCTGGGCACCGATTTAGTTTTCCATTTGACCTCTATAAGCACCCTCAAACACTTCTCAACAAAAACTGATTGGTTTTTAAATGGACCTTCCTACTCTGGGTACAGATAAAGAGCATTTTTTAAAAAAGTAGACTCAGTAGTTTCATCTTTCCCCTAAAAATTAGCACTCTTGCCTCAGAGACCACGAGTTAGTGGAAGACAATGATTGGTATCCACTACCTAAAACTTGTCTCAATACTACTTTAGCAGGCCTTTTTAAAAAAATTAACTCCATCCACTCTACACATACACATGCATGTATACTTACATGCATGCATAAATACGTACATGACACATGCATACACCAGCCTATTCCCATCATTTTCCCCCTTATTCTCTCTGAATTTTAAAGTCAACCCCGATTTTAAAACTACTCCTTCTACTTGCTTTGTCTCAGAACTTGTGAGCCGTCAGTTTGAAAAGATGGGGCTGGGGGGAGAGACATACTCTTTTCTGAAAAGAAAAAAAAGTAAATTAACATGATGAGAAGTTTGGAATTGCAAATAAAAAGGATAGGGGAATTGAGTCGTGATTGTTACTGGGGAAGGGGGAGACAGACAGCTCAAATTATAACTAGATGTCCCATGACTGGTTGAGATTCTGCCTGATCATTTAAAATTAATCACCTATAGTAACTGAATTTTCTTCAAAAGGTAAACTGTTTTAAAACACCATGTTAAAGTTTTAGCAGATTTATTTTTTACTTGTTATACACAGACGATACAAACGAGCAAAAACAAAACATTTCTCAGTGGAGCTTGTACTTGTATAAATTATTCAGTTCACAGACAAAACATAACAAATATAAAAATCACAACATTAGATTTACAGAAGAGTCAAAAATATACACACGTTTAGACCCTGAATTGCTATTAGGAAAATCCCCCCCCATGGACTGGAATCTAGATTGAATATTGTGTATTATTATGCATATTTCACGTTATAATTTAAAATATCAAAAAAATTTATAAGTTTGCTACACAACATTCGAAATCCTACTAATCTACTTCCAGGGGGATTAATGTTCCTTATCAAATATAACAAGACTTACAAGAGGAAAAAAAAATCAGTCTTACTCGCACCAATGCTAGTGTTTTTCCAAGGAAGTCAGATTTCAGCTGTTTTCTAGGTTAGAGGGAAAATCATTTTCAAAACTAAAATGCAGTAAAATATACAACTCACACAATTCATCTTCACTGGACTACACTAGAGTTACCAACAATTCAATCATCTATATCATTTTAGAGTATTCATTACAAAGATTTACAGCATAGAAAGAGGGAGAAAACTGAAGGGAAATTCGAAAACAGTTTGTCAGCATATTTGGCACCTGCACAGACCAGTAATGGATTTGGCACTTTGGGAAAAACAAATAAGGCAAAATAATATTGCTGATGTCGAGCTATTCGATTTAGGAAGTGGAAAAAAAACTTACAAATTCAGTTAACTTTGCTTTTTGGAGGCATCATGCCATGTAATTAACTTTCCTATAAAATAGATTCCCATTCTTTATAGGAGTTAGGGTGAGTAAGTACTCCTTAGCTGTGTGCACTTAGGGCACAAAGTAAATTATTCCATTCGAGGGATTGCAGAGAAGTGAGAAACCCATTACTCATTGCCATAGTTCTTGGCCACTTTACATTACCAGAGCCTCTAGAATATAGTTAACCATCTCTCAAGGAAAATAAATAAATAAACAAATAAAGTTAAGCATGAACTGGTTTTGTGCCTTCACAATAAGAATAAAAACTAGCCATTCGTTACAATAAATTAACACTATGTACAGACATTTCACAGGCTTTGTTCCACTAAAATTATTAACATCCCTACCATCCATCCATCCATTCATGGATAAGGAAGGAGGCGCTGTATGGGCTCCAGGTTCTAGAGTCAGGCGTCCAACTTATTAATGAGGGTAAGGGTAGGGAAAGGGGTGGAAAGGATTGGAATTGCTGCATTCCTATAGCACTTGTCTGGCTTTTGCCTGGCAAAACCAAGGGCTGTCCAGATCTCCCAAAGGGGAAGGATTTCATTACAAGTAAAAGGGGGGAAAACAAGTAGTGGGCCAAAGAAGGGGAGTAGAGAGAAGAGAAGGCAGGGTAGAGACTTAGATAAGAACAACTTCTTGGAAGGAAGGAAAGACGGGGACATTTAAAGGGGCAAAGGATTTACAACTAAAGCTGAAGATCAGTGTGCTAACTGCAGAGGTTGCTGTGGGAAGAAAAAAAAAGTTAAAAAACACACTCGGAGACCTGTATTTATTCACTGAAGACGGCAATGTTAGGGCCCAAAGAAAATGGACGAGATGCGGAAGGTGGAGTTATAGTGAGTGGAAGAGGAAAGGGAAGAAGAAAGTTGTGTCGGGGTCTGGCCTTGGGGGGAGATGAAAGGGAATCTTGGGGCTGTAACGGGGCCTAGGCGGTACTGCCGAGTGGCCAGTCTAGCTGTGAGAGTAGAAGCCGTAGTAGCCTATGTCCTTGGCGCAGTTCTTCTCACAGTCCCTTTGGGTCAACACTTCGCTCTTGAGTGGAGAGGAGCTCTCGGACACCGGCGTGTCAGACGGCGAGATACGCCTCCGCTTGGCCTGCTCGTAAATCCCAGAATCAGTGGAGTCGATGGACTTAATGGACGACGGGGTTTCGATCCAGCTGGAGTCGGACAAGTCTTTGGGCTTGGAGTCCTCGGAGCCCGGGGGCAAAGGGGAACGCTCAGTAGCCAGGCTCTCCGCCTCCTCGCCTAGGTAGGGGTTGCTGCTGGCCATGCGAGCGGCCGCCGCTGCGCTGTTGGGCCAACACGAGAGCATGGAGCTGGACTTGCTGCAGTACTGCGGGGGGCTGCGGGCCCCCCAGCCCGACGGGTCTGCGTAGTAGCCCAGGGGCCGGCCAGTGCAGCCTGCAGCCTGAAGCGGGAGAGCCTTGACTCCCGCTGCGGCATATGACAGCAAGGTGGCCGCATTGCCTGCGAAGTCAGTGGCCGTGTCGTAGGCCGAGGCGGCGAAGTCCAGTCGGTTGTTCGCTGGCGTGACGAACCAGCGCTGGGGCGAGGGGGCCCCAGGGTCCTCGGCCTGCTGGGGCGACAGGAGCCCATTGGTATGTGGCACGCTGCGGTCTGTGCCTGGGCCTGGGCCGGCCCCGGCCCCCGGGTGGAAGCGCGCCTTGGCATAGTTGCTTACGAACTGGTCCTGCAGGAAGGAGCCGGCCATTGCATAACGGGCCCCCGGCACTATCTGCGAGCGGGGAGAGTCGTTGGGTGAAGGAGTCAGGCGGTCCATATCGCAGCCCGTGTAGATCCTATCAGGAGGGAGAGACAGAAAGAAACGGGAGGAATGGCACGCAGTGTCCATGGAAGAAGAGGAGGAAGAGGGCCCCAAGGTCAGGGAAAGAGAAGGAATTCTAATCTCCTCCTTCCCTCCCCCACCCCCTCCCCACATTAGTATACACCCTTACTGTGTCGATGCCCAATTTCAAGAAGCCATACCCTATCGAGACAAGGAGTGGAGGTGAGAAGGGCAAGGGAGGTCACAGATACCTTCATCCCCATCCTAGGAAATCACTGACTCAAAAGGAAGGGAAAAAGTCTGGTATGCATGGGCATAAAGAAGACGCAGGAGTACAAAACTAATACTACCTCGTCCCCTTTCTCTCGGTCTCTTTGTCACGCAATACGGCCCTTCCAAAATATGTAGTTCAAGGGCGGAGGAGCTAATTGAAGGTCTTCTCTCGCCCTTTGTTTGGTCAACACATATTTATGCATATTCACACAGCCAGGCTGATTGGGGATTAACAGGCCTTCTCGGTGTGGTCAAGAGGTTTCTACACTCTGGGGATACTTCCTAAGGTTTTTGAGAGCTATTTTAAACAAAGGCTCTCTTTTCTCTCTACCTCTTCCTCTCTTTATTATCACTCTCCTCCCACCCTTTCTGTCACTTTGAATAAGTCCCTTAGAAAGTCATCCATACTTTCTTGGAATTCAAAGGCATGCACACTCATCTCTTATTTTTCTTATATAAATAATATAAGAAATATAAATGTGTGTGCCTCCACTAGGAAATTTTGAAGGCCAACCACCAGAGTATGAAAATACTGCTAGAATATCTATTTTTTAGGGATTTTTTTAGTCTTTTATTACTTTCTCTTTACCCTCTACACCCGCCAAAACAAATAAAAAGGAATAGTTACTTGCAGAGAGAATTGTGAAACTATGAAAGAGAAATTTAAAGTTTTTTACAAAGAAAATTTTTCCCTCTCCCATCATCCCCCACACATTCTTCTTCTTCTTGGCCCTCCATTTCACACAGTTAGAAGCCTAGAATCTGGCTGTCAAAAAATAGGCTGAAACCTTTTGCTATCCAACTATCCCCAGGCAATCCCAAAAGGCTTTAACTGGTAGGCTTGGGTCATTGGCAGCTGCTGTGCTGGACTACAGTGGCATGAATGACTTTTCATTAGAGAATAAGCCTAGGCCTTTAGGCTAATAGAACCTCATTAGAGATTATTTGATGGAGGAAAAGGCTGTTAGATGAATAGGAATGTAGCCACCTACAAATCAACAAAAATCCTCCACTTTCAGTTAACTTATGCAGAAACCCTAAAATGCTCTTCAGTCCATCTTTAATGCAGTTGGGGGGTGGGGTAGTTAAAGGAGAATAACATTACTTTCATATCTCAGTCCCATTTGAGGGAGAGGATATTATTGGTCATAAAATAATTGCTGAATCCTCCAAAGACATCATCAAAATTGAAATCTGATTTTTCAGAGTTCTGCCTTCAAAAACAATAAATAATTCAAGGGAATATTCAGAATTTGAGTACAGGAGAGCAGGAAGAAAGGAAAGCAATGTTTCTTTTTTGCTCAGGAAAAATTGTATAGTTGCGAAAAATGCCTTTTCATGATAAACATCAACTGATTTTTAAATCAAAGTGGGGAAAAGAAAGATGAAGAAGTTCCTTTTAAAACAGATTTCTGCAACATTTAACTCATTAGGAGTTGGGGAGGGGAGGGAGCATTAAGAGATAAAAGGGCTCCTTTGCTCTGAATACTCAATGTATGTAATTTCTGTCTTGAAATGTAGTTGTATTCCAAAAATAAGAAATAAGGGGGCTGGAAAGGAACAATAATAAGCAACTATGCCTATCTTCTCTATTTACTAAGATACATAAAATGTATTGCCAAAAGTTAGTTTAACCATTCATTGACAGTTCAACTAGGTTGAACCCCTTGGGAATCCTGGACCCAGTCACAACACTAAATGCATTCAGAGAGGTTAATAAATTTTTTAAAAGGTAGGATTGTAAAGGTCTCTCCTCTAATATCCCAGGTCATCAACACATTCTGGATTTACCTATCTTCTATATTTTAGCTAAAGTCCTTTGCAAACACTGTCCCATGACTCCCTCTTTAGTAAGTGGGGGCAAGAATAAGGGGAGTTTATGATAGAAGAATGATATTTCTGCTGGGCTTTTTTAAATGAGAAGATGAAGAAGCAACATGTATCACTATCAGTCACCCTCCTCTAGGCCCACAGTTTCCTGAACTGCTTCTTGCAGCAGAAGCAGTTCAAGTACAGATTGGGTTTAGGGGTTTAAGGAATGGTGGCATCTGCCCGAAGCTGGAAATGAAGCCGCAGCTCTGTTTCTTTTTTCCCCTGCAAATTTAATCTGATCCTACGCAGAGGGCGGCTACAACTTCGTGGCAGTATCCCAGGCACTGAGAGCAAGCCATCTAATTAAGACTTGTGTCTTTCCCTTATATGGTCAAGGAAAAAATAGGGGGAATCCCCACACTTCTTTGAAATCTAGATTTAGAACTCATTATCCACCACCATCCAAACCCAGAGCCACGAAGCCTGGTCCCCTACACTAATGCTCTGATATAGAGTGAGCTTAGAAGGGACTTAAACTGAAATTTTTGTCCACAAAGAAGGAAAAATTAAATAAGACAAGAGGGACAAAAATGAAAGGGGGAAAGACAAGGGACAGGAATAAACATAAGTTTCTAAGTCACATCCAGAAAGTAAAAATTTTGGGGAAAATGAATTCCTTTTGACGCCATTTAAATGTTCACCCAACACCGCTTCACATCTTTTCTCCAAACTCAAACTGCTAAAGCAAGCAGTTCATCACATTAGCTGTAAGCTGCTACACATTTTTATTTAGTCCACAATAATGCACAGGAAATGCTATTACAGGAAACTTGAAAGTGGGTAAATAATATGTCACATATGCCAATAAAACTCTCACAACTGCCAAAGCAACGTGTAGTTTCGGGCAGAATCCCGGACAGGCTTCAGATACAGACAATCTGAGCTAAGCATCTGCAGCCACACACACAACAGGACTGCACCCAGAGGCAAAGCTATCTTCCGCCAACCAAACCAAAGTCCCAGCACCAACTGAACAACGTCTCCATTCAGATAAAAACTAAAGATAGAAATGCAAAACACCTGGACAACACCGAAATATAACCAATTTAAGAAAACCTCTGCAAAGATGGGTAGGACAAACAAAAAGAGGGTGAGGAAAGAGAAAAGGACTACCGCAACCTCGCCCTCATTACACTTCACAGCCCGAAAGCTTAGTTTTATAAACTGATAAGCGCTTCACTTATTCGGCCCCGAAAAGTGAAATAATAGAGAAACAGGTGTACTTACGTGTCATAGTTATCCCGAAAGCCCTTTGCGAAGGGGTTGTGATCTATTTTCAATTGCGTAATCTGAGGAGGAAAAGATCAATATTTACTTGCCAGGTCAGAGAAATTGTACTTTTGAGAGTGTCTAGTCAGTCAATCATTACAAGAATAATTTAATTAGATGCACGGCTTCCCTTATTTAAACACTTGGGGTAGGGAGGGTAATGGGAAAGGGAAAGTTCAAATTAGTAATAAGTACACTTAAACGAAAGGCCCAAATTAAATGCATGCTTTTTAATTCGTTATTGCTCTACGTTTATAGAATTACATATATATATATGTACACACACACATATATATCATAAATGCCTGTTTAAAGCAATGTATTTTTTTTAGATAAAAGTATTTCCAGAGAGATTGAATTTATGACCAGATGTTGAATATTTGAAACCTTTTGGCGACATTTTACAAGACACTGTGATAAGTTTGGTATAGCAGCTGCACATCAGAGAAAATTCATCTTACACATTTAATTCAAGTTTCACTTAAATGAAAGTACCTACTAATTAATAAAATAAAAGTTTTAGTATATGTAAAAAGCACCATCACCCCCATCCCAGACAACAGCAGCTATTTCCAGCTTTTAAAAACTTGCTTTTAAAAATGCTGGATTGACCAGTGGCGCTGATTCTCTTCTGAGTCTCCCCATAGCCACCATAACATGTTTTATTGTAGTTTTCACATGCCTCTGTGTACGTATGTGTTTATGTAAATGTTTCTTTAGTCTCCCAGGGTGGTGATTTTTGTTCGATTTAGCCATCAGTCTGCCCACCTAGAAAACCGTTTCAAAGGCGTTTTGATTTTCTCTGATAACGATGGCGATTGCCAAGAATGAAAATGCAGGGGGGAAATCTGCTTGTTTTGCAAAGGGAGAGAAATTGAGGGAACAGCTTTTTTTCTGTTCTTGTTTACAGACCAAATTCTGACTCCCCGAATTAAGGCTGCCAGAAATCCTGGATACCACCTAAATATCAAAATCGGTCCCCGAAGTCAGAGGCAATAAACAATCACATTCTCCTCCTGCCTGCAAATTTTTGGAGGGCGCACATCCGGCCTCTCCTGCTATAGCTAAATGCTGTGACTGCGACTGCTGCTGCTGCTACTGCTGCTGCTGCTGCTGCTGCCGGCACCGGGGTGATGCCTGCCTCAAGTAGAATGTACAAGCCCAGTTACATCTGTGTTTTGGTAGGCGGTGACCGCTATGAACTGTGTCTCCGGGAAGGTGAAAGTCTGGACCCTGCCTGGCTGGTTGGTATCCTCAGTACCATCTTCGTTCACTTCCACCACATGCAAGCGGGGCTGGTACTTGTGCAAAGATTGTAAAACCACCATCTGTCGAGCAGAGAGAAAAGGGGAGAGACCCAGCGGCAAGTTAAAATACTGTGCCTGTTATGTGAGTGTGTGCGTGTGCGCGTGTGTATGCCGCATGAAGCATATTATATATTTTGCAGGTCTTGCCTCTCCTCGCTAGTCTGGTAACTAGGGATAAGACCTCATCATCTCACAGCTGTCAAAAGAGTTCCGACTAGATCACCCTCAGGAAAATGTGACTCGAACCATCCACCCCTCAGGCCATCTACTTTTCCCATCTGAAGGAGGGTCAAACCTCAAACCCAACCTGCAGAAATCCGGTTCTCCTTTCAGAAATCAATCAATTGTATATTTGAATTTAGGAAGCTGGAAGAATGTAGGGTAAGAAGGGAGGATTTATCCATGTTTCTTTGTTCATTTCATTTTGGTGAATTGAAATGAAATTTTAAAAGACAGAAAAACACCAAATCTTTATCTTTTCCACAAAAAGGGGGAAAGCTTTACGATTCTAGGGGAGGGGGGGGGGGGGGGAGAGGAAGGAATAATTTAGTTTATGAATTAGGCAGTACTGCTTGTTTTTCTTTCTGGTAATTGATTTTTAAAAGAGCTTGAGGGAGTGTAGGGATTGGAATGTGTGAGTGCTCTGTGTGTGTGTGTGTGTGTGTGTGTGTGTGTGTGTGTGTGTGTGTTTCACTGACCTGGCCATTGTTGTTTGAAGCTCCTTTGTTGTTTGTAAGTTTTAATTTCCCAAAAGAGATTTCTTGGCGCATCCAATGAGCCCCTGTATTGGGGGAATCGGGATGCATATAGACCCGGTTTCCTATAGAAACAAACACACATTGCTTACACATGCACACCCCCACTCCCTGACACCGAGTGAATAACACACATGCATACAGAAGCACACACACACCTTGAGTCAGTAAATCATATTACATGGGAGTTTTCAGGAGGCACTCTTTTCTTTTTATTAGCTGTAAATGATTAAAATAGCTTTTTGCATAATCTACTCCCCCTCTTTCCTTTCTCTTTACCCTCTTTCCTCGTCTCCTTTTCTTAAAAAAAAAAAAAATTGGCCAATCGTTTCTAAAGTCGCTCGAGCCAGTCCACAAAGGCTTTAATTAATCATTCTCACCTAAATATGTGTCAGAAAAAAAGTGTTAATTGGAAGAACTTGCCTTGTACATTGGTGTCCGCTTTGCCGCAAGGAACCCATTTCCCTCCTTGAAATCTCCAGTGATTGGGGTCCGCCAAAATTACATCCACAAAAATATTGTAATGAGCCGTGGGATCCAGACCAGAAATGTTAAAACTTAAAAAAGGAAACATGCGCCTATTTAAATTAAAAGGAGGGAGGGAAGAGGAAGAAGATAGCGGAAGAATCATTAATGTTAAAGATTTTATGCAAAACAAAACAAAACAAAAAAACAAACTAAAAACCAAACAATGCCCCAGAAGCAAAGGCCAAACGTGCTATGGCAGCATAGCTTTCCGGGTTAAAGATAGGATCATACAAAAGAGAGAAAAAATTCGTAAGGGACCTGGGGAGTGAGTGTAGGGGGATTCAGGTGGCTTGGAGTGGCATGAGCGCCAGACCTTTCCTCTCTCCCCGGAGGAGAGAGGCAAGAAAGGACCCACACCGGCTCAGGAGAAGTCATCCTTCTCCAGGTGATCGTGTCTAGAGGGCCCTTTCCCGTCTTCTACCCTGGCATGTCAGATCTTTGTTCGAAATATCACCTTTGCCCTCGGGGTTGTCATCCCCCCACACACATAGACCCCTCCACTATCTTTTTTGGAAGCTAGGAATATCGGGGTGCATACCCCTCCAATTTCGATTCTCTCACCCGCCCCCCCCCACCCCCACCCCGACCCTCGCTGCCTCAGACGCCACCATTATGCGGACTGTCCGCTTGCCCAGCAGGCAGCGACCGTAAAGAACAGCAGCAGCAGTAAGAGTAGCAGCAGCAGCGAATGTAGCTTTTACCTTCCCTGTTTGGTGATGATCATCTCTGTTTGATGTCGATGAAATTTCAGCCAGAGTGGTCGGTTGCACAAGTAGACCTGAGCTTTGCCGGGCACCAGTCCCGGTTGAGTAGAGGAGAACTGATAGAAAGGCGCTCCTTGGTAAGAGTGCCCATACTGTTGAGGGTAAGGATAACCCGCCGCTGGATAGCCTTGTGGCGAAGAATTGGACAGGAGGCTGTTGTAAGCTCCATTGGTGATCACGGGGTGGTGTGCCATGTAGCGACTGGGGCTGCCGATAGAGAAGGCAGGGTGCGCGGGTCCATGCTGGCTGGGGTAAGGGAACATGGTACTGGGAGCAGTAGCAGCGGACTGGGGCTGGCTGGACTGAGAGAGGAGATAGCGATCTGCAGCAGATCCATCGAAACTGTGACGAAGCTCAGAGACCCCGTCCAAGACAGGAGAGAGTTTACTTCTCTGGACGTCCCCTGGTGAGTCCTTGGAGTCAGGAAAATTGTCTGTATCTGACTGATTCGTCATCCCCCTGGTAATTTTTTTCAAAGGTGAACTTCTCTCCAGGTTGTCAGTGGTCGAGATAATGGGATGATCATGCAAGACAAGCTCAGATCCGCCTGAATGTGGGTAACTGCTGCTCACATTGAGAAATTTCTTGGAGAGCATGATAGAAGGAGAAAGACAGTGCTCCAGCTGCATAGCTCTAGAACCAGAGCAATCGCCCTCCCTTCCCTGGTTTTTAAAGTGCTATTTATCATAAACTAGAAATCCACAGACCCCCTCACTAGACGGAAAGCACTTCAACCAGCAAATGCTTCTCAAAGGTTTGATTTACTTTTTTTTTTCCCTGGGAGAAGAGATTGGCCAATTGACACTATGCAGCAATCAGAAAAGGCTCACTTTTGATCTTGCTGCCTGTGCAGCCGATGAAACGGCTCCTGCCATTGGTTAACTGCTGACAGTAATTTAATTAGATAGACATTAATTAGGATAATCACCTGGCTCCTGGTCGCGATGATCATGGCAATTTGAAGGAGATGATTTTATTGTGGGCAATATGGGGGGGGGGGAGTGTGTGTTGGTTCTACGTGATCATTGTTGTGTCACCTTTAAGCTTTGTGACCACTGCGTTAGGAAAATTCAAAAGACTTGCCATTTACTAAACATTTTCCACCCCCCTCCCTTCTTTTCGGTGGAGGGACGGGGGAGGGGATTCGATGTTGGGAGACTTTTCAGTTTTGAATGAGCCAAATATTCAGTTGAATGTAACCATTTTCAAAGTGCAAAGTATACAAACCACGAGCCGGTGGCCTCAACTAACCCTGTAAAAGTTCCAGAATTTGTCTTTTCCAGCTAATACAAAAGTACACAATACCTGAGTTAGCCCTTTGTGAATGGGTCATGTGTGTCTTATGCCTCCCCCTTCACTATATTTCGCCCCCCCCCCATTTTCTTTTCAAGAATTAGCCGCTGCTCGGAGTGGTCGTGGTGGGGAGAGTGAGTGTGATGTGGGAGGGGACGGAGTGGGCAACGACAGTAACCAACCCACCCACTTAGGGAAGGTTTCGTTTCTTGGTTGACTATAGATACAGTGACAATATATGATCTCATTTTTAGGTTTTGAAATAATAATAAGCTGTTGAGCTGAAATGCCTTGATGTATTTGCAGTGATGTTTACGGGTTCTTTAGTAAATAAATATTTTATCTCCGTGCTTGAATGCAGATTATTTGAGGAGCATCTAACTGATGTGATGTTCAGGCTTGTGCATTTCTTACCATTGGAGGTCCCCTGGCGTGGCCACTAGATCAGAAGCAACGCTGGGAAGAGGGGATGGTTCCCTTTGTAAGTACAATTGTCAGAAGCAGTGGTCTTGGTAGACACAAAATGGAAGTAGTGTCAAAACTATGATCACTATTGGGGGCGAGGGGGAGATTAGATCTGGACAGAAAATTAACCCATGTCTAATTTTTAAAAGGGAGGGGGAAGAAACCCTTAATTTAAAAGTGTTTTTGAATAATAATTAGTACGAGGCCTGAAGCGACCTCAGTGTGTAGGGGGAATAAGATTATTCCCAAATCACAGTCATAGCTAGATAAAAGATAGACGCCCAGCGCTCTCTGGCTCGGGGAAGCGGGCATAGCGGGAGAGAATTTGATCAAACCTGCTTCTCCACTGTAGGGTGCACCCTCAACCCCGCCCTCCTGCCGTTTTCTTCGCCAGGCTGTGTGCGGTGGGTGAAAAGGGAGAGGAGGAGCAGCAACCTGAACATCGAGGTTTAGCCCAGACAGGTCTGTGAACTCTCCCTCGGGTGGACGCTCAGCTCTGTCCACCAGCAGGTGCGCCAGTGCCCCGGGAGCCAGCGCAAAGTGCGCTCGAACTGACGTGCGCGCACCTCCCACCCTTTTTCCTCCTCGCTTCACTCCGCCTCATTGTTCTGCAGCCGGCAGCGACGGCAGCTCGGTGGCTAAGAGCGAGCGGGCTTCCCCCCTGCACTCAGCCTGAGAGGAGGAGTCACCCACCTGGGTAGAGGGAGGGAAGCTAGGCCGGGGATGGGTAACGAAACAGCGCCTGGAAGGGCTCCTGGCGGTGGGTTGGGAGGGGGTACTCGCTTCTTGCCTGCCAGTATTTCGGGGAGGGAGACGATACCTCAGCCAAGCTGTCTCCCCAGAGCTCCTGTTCTGCAGGCAGGGAGAACTGAGCCTTGCAGGAGCAACACCTCCTTGGTAGCCAGGATCAGCCATAACTGGGAGACCAGAGTTGTAGCATTGGAATGGTAGTGATATAAGGGGAGGGGTCAACCAGGCTCCTTAACTTGATGATCTCTGGGCACAATGGTTAAAATCTAAAGTCTTCCCAAGGTGGTCAACCCGCAATACTTTGTGCCGCGGTTTAAGTGTGTAAAGGGGAGGGCCACAGGCTGCAAAGGCCTTGGACTGAAAGCAAAGGGATGAGGAGTGGGGGAGAGGCGAACACACTCGACGTCTGCTCATGCATTCCATGACTACCCAGTCACAGGGAGAGAGAATTTTCTAGAAAGGGAAAAATGCGGCAAAGCTTCTCCTCCAAGAAGTAAAAGTGAAACATCTTATCTGGCTTGTTTCATGCCGGTACCCTAGTCCTTCTGAGATCTTTGAGATTTAACCTCAGCAAGAGAAAGGATGTTGAGTGTCTCCTAATTTATTTTCCATAGGCCTTTTAGACTCACGACTCCCTTGGCTGCCTCTTTTGGAAGAGAATAGAAAACACATCGTGGGAGGTGGGGAAGGGAGGGAGGGAAAGCCACAGAGAGCTAGAGCTGAAAGTCTACAGGTAGAAAGAATATTGGATTTGGACGTCAGATGACCCCAGGTTAAACACAAGTCTCCTTTACCTGGGACAGATCTAGGCCTCTTTGTCTGTAGAGGACTAGACTAGACTAGGTACCTAAGGTTTCTTCTGACTCTAAACACAGAAATGACCTACCTCTGTACCCCCCCTCTCCATCCCCCAACTTCGAACATTCTCCAGAGGTTGGTTGGTGCTGGGATTTGATTTTGAAGGCCGAGGAAAAATCCGGGTGAGGTGTGTGGCTGGGGAAGGAGCACTCGGCACTGCTGAAACTGTCTTAATTAAATGGATATAGAGAAATTTGCTCGTTTCTCAGCTTTGTAGTTACCAGCACCAAACTTGATTCTCTGAACATGGTTTACAGAGTAAAGATTTATCCAAGAACTATATGCAAAAAGAAAAATCAAGACACTGGAGGTAGTGTGTTCCTTTGGGTAAGAAAAGACATATAGACAGTGTAGTTTGTTCTGTTAGATGAATCTTCTTTGCATTACTTGAACAGATATTTGTCAGAAGACCTCTTTAATTTAGCGGCAGCTTCAGAAGGGAAAGTGCTTTGATCTCAAGTTTCAGCAACCTGAATTCAAAAGTACTAGGAAAACTGGAGTTTTGATTTTACATTGATTTTAGCAAGTCTATGTTAGGGGAACAGTTTGCCTGGCGAATGAGGGTCAGCAGAGAAATGCTGGGTGGTTAAAAGAAATAAGGAAATGTAAAAGCCAGGAGGATTAGGAAAGACTTTTCAAACTTCTTGGACCCCTTAAGGATTAAACTTGAGTTAACAATTTTTAAAAAGGGATTCAGCTTAAAGCTATTTGTACTCCCAGTTAAGAAAGAAACAAAACAAAAAACCTCACGCAATCATTTTATAAGCTACTATGCCTTTATGTGAGAAAAAAGGTGTTTTAAAAAACATACTAGACTGGATATTCTTTACATTCAAAGATTTATGCTAACTATGTAAGGCAAAATAGGCATGTGTTCCTGATACGGTGAATCTGAGTGCTATATACCTGCTCCCGGTTACATTCCCATAATAGCTGACATTTAAAGTAACACTTTTATGGTTTACAAAGTGCTTTACATAATAATGTAATCTCACTGAATCCTGTGAAAAGGCCCTACAGGTATTATCCTGATTTTACAGATGAGGACGAAGTTTTTTTGGCACTTGCCCAAATCATACAAGGTAGGGTGGGAACCAAGATGTCTCCCGATTCCACATTCAGTGCGACATTAGGTTCCCATCTCACTTCAGGCACAGAGAATGAACATATCCACCCCATTAGGACCCAACCATGTTGATACTCTATCCATTTTCCCATGCTTTCTGAAAGGGGGGTTATGTGCTGGCATTCCAACCAGTCCACTCCACATACCAAAAATCAATCTTCTATTTTCTTTGGGAAAGCAGAGTAAGCCAAAGGAAAAGCAAAAAGTATTCAGAGGCTACAAAAAAAATTTCATTTAGAAATATCTGAAATTGAGCTGGTTTTCACTTAAATTTTGTATTACATACCTGGCTACCTAAAGACCCACAGAAAAGCTTAAATTCCTAATTTTAGTCTAAAGGTTCATTCATGTAACTTCAAAAATAACTAAAACTTTCCTGAAACATTAGAAAACATGCTCATTCAAAAAACTGTCAGGCTTACTAGGATTATAAGAGCTTGATAGCTTTACCAATAACCTTTTGGGGAAGGGATAGTTCAGTATTTGCCTAGACATTATATAATGAGCTATTTAAGAACCACTTTTGCCAAGCTCTATATGAGTTTCTATTTACATAATGCTTTATGATTTAAAAAAAAGCATTTGTCACAACCTTAAGCAAGGTAGGGGTTTTTGCTTGTTTTGAAACTCTCTCCATTAATCTGTTTAGTCAAGTTGACTAATTAATAGCTTCAGAGATAACTGGGATATTTAGAGGTTAAATAACTTGCCTGATGTCACAGCTAGTATGTACAAGAGGTAGGATTTGAATACAGGTCTTCCTGGCTCTAAAGTGACTCTTCTATACACTCAGACTGCTTTTTGGTAGATAGTCCAAGTATTATCATCCCATCTGACAGATGAAAAAAACCTGTGGCTCTAATTGTCGAAGTAACTTACCAAAAGACCTTGGGTATTCAGTGCTAGGCACACAACGAGGAACAAAATGCTTAATGATAATGATCACCATCTCAAGTTGGAAGCTGATTTTAGAGGCAGGGCAATATTTCGGTAACATTCTACTTCTGTTTAATGTTTGGAAGGCAGTATGATTTCATATGCAAGTGCCTAACATGAGAATCTTAAAGAATTCATAGGGGTCAATTTTGTATGAGCCTCTCTGGGCTCAAAAGTGTCATTTTAAGTTCTCAGTGCTTAAAAAACAACCTCCCTTCATAACATTTATTACATCTAAGTCTTGAAAGTGTAATATATACTACATTAATAAAATCTTCGGCATGAAATTTCACCTGTTCTTGAATGCCTTGAACAAAATGTTAATGTATATTCTTTTTCTGGGTTACATGTGAGAGCTGCAAACTAATGGCAACCATTTTTCATTTGTGAAGTTTTGTTATCACACTGATGTTTTATGTGTTATAAGAGCTTCAAAATGTAAAGGAAAACACATCTCATCTGTATGAGCTTCCTAGAGTGTTGTCAAATGTAATACTGTCAATTCTACTCAGTGCCAAAAAGACCTCAGGAGACTAGATAGATTGTAAATGTATTTTTATTATGTAGCAACAATCAAAATATATATGTACTACTGATTTCTTCAAATATTAAATGGTAACTTAATAAAATTTGTCCACTTTGATGTATTCTTGTACTACTTTGGAATCTGCAAAGATCCTGACCTAAAGAAACAGAAGTAATTGCACAACAGAGACCCAAAGATGTTACAGTGCTGCTCTTGAACTGCAAATGATGCCAGATGTCTTCCATTTAACCAAATACACCTTCGGCAGTCGACTGATTGTGAGCATTAGAAACAATAGACGGATATACACTGAAAGTATCACTAATGGTTTTCTGCTGTTTTTTATTTGAATACAACAGTATCCAACATAGCTGCTAAACACTGGACAATATTTGAGGTCATAAGAACATCCACATGTTCTTCCAAATGACGCTTTGGGTCCTAAAAGCAAAAGAAAAGAAAAAATGATATTAGCAGGAGAGAAAAGTAGAATTATTTTGGTACATTTATATTTCAGTAATCGGTAATAATGCAAATAAATTGAGATAAACTGTGTTACACATATTATTTCATAAAGCCTACAACTTCAACTCATACTATTTATTGTGTTTAATTCAATTTCCAAGATAGCAGATTAGTTTATATCATCACTATTATTACACTCCTCTAGAATTTGGTTTTTTAATGTACAGCAACAAATTCTATATACTCTTTTCTTCATCTAGGAAAAAAGGAATTCTCCTGTGTTACACACATGTAACTGAGTGAATCTTTTAACAACAATATACAAAAGAGATACGCCTAAAGAAAGAGATGATCAATGAAATACGGCATTTTAATAAATCTTATTCAATATGCCTTGCTTTGACTAATTTGGAAAAGAGATTTTTGTATTGAAATTTGCTGAAGATGAAAGACTCTAAATACTAATTTTAAGTAATTTCAAACATAAGAAGAACTGATAAGGACATTTGGCTACATTTTGTAGCTAGAAAAATTATTTATTAAATGAGGATGGGAGAATTTTTCTATTTTACATTTTTATAAAGGCTAAAAAGAATTTAGAACAAAACCATTTATGTTTCTGCCCAAATGCAGTTTGCAACTGAATATAAAAAGCTATGAAAAAGATGGTGTGTAATGGATACAGTAAACAAATCTTTAATTAAAACAATGCTAATAGGTGTTGCAGTAATACCCAAGACTCTCAACTTTATACAGTTGCTCATTGGTAGAATAATTACTTGGCTATCCTTCCTAAACTGTTTGTTCAAGACCCTGAGGTTATTCAGACTGCTGAATTCTCACAAAATGCACCCAGAAATTTCAAATGGGTAAACCACAAATACTGTATTTTGTTTAGTAACTCTGAAGAGAAAGCATAAAAGGTGAAGCAGAAAGACAGACTTGCAAAAGAAACAGAATAGAAGTTTGTTTTTTTTGCCTCATGGAGAAGTGGCCAAAATTGAAATATTAAGATCTTTTGGATGATCCTTATGAACATAAAAAGTGCCAATTTTTCTCATTTCACTTATTTTAATTAGCTACTTCCTTTTCCCACTAAATGGAAAAGAAAACCCAACATTAATGGATCAAGTACAAAGAAGCTACAATGTATTTTATCAGTGAAAACAATGGAAAGTGGAAAATGCCCTCAAATACTAAAAGTGCTTTATATCCTATAGCAAAAATAATTTTTAAGTACTATGGAAAATTATCTACAAGCTGCAGATAAGAATTCCTAACCCCACAAAAATTAGTAACTATACTTCAGGTATACCAAAAACTTAAAAACAAAATTATGTACCATTTATGTAGCAAAAGACAATACTACATATGACCAAAATATGCAGAAAATAGGAGGCATAAAAAAAGCTTATTTGATTATTTCTCCCACTACTTTTTTTAAGAATAAAAGAATATTTAAGGCATATTGGGATCTTCATTTATTACATTTAAAGATGAACTCTGCCCTTAGTGTTTTATTGGGATAACTGGCTCTAAACTGGTAACATCCTCTCCTCAGTCATCTACACTACATTCTTGTGGCAGCTGGGTGTTTCTTAGAGATTTCCCATCCAAGAATGGTCCTGGCCCAAACCTACATAGCTTGTGAGATGTGATGGGATCACAGCATATGGTAGGATGGCTGAAAGCAAAGACAGCTTAGTGTCTTGCATCTGAAATAGCGGGATTCTGCCAACATCAGCAATATGATAACCATGTTCCATGGAATGGAAAAAAAAGTAATCAATGTTCTTTAAAAAACAGTCTCATTAATCTGGAAAGTCTCTTAATAGGTGAGATTTTTATTTTTTCCTTGCTCTAATGATGGGGAATAAAATGTCTATTTCCTTTAGGTAAAACCCAAGACTATCTACTTCTGAACACAATTACATATTTTTAAGTATCTCAATCCTTATTCCCTCCCCACACCCCATTTTGGGGTAACAGTGCATAAATAATCATTTAAATCTGTATGTATGGGATTTTATTTCAGTTACTACACAAATATCTACTCAACAGATGTTTAAAAAACAACTCAGATTATTAATTTAGAGCCAAAATTTCTTTTTATACTTTAAAAATGTATTCTTTATTAATTAATTTAAACAAAACCACTGTCTTAAAGGTAAGTGAATCATTTGGTATTTAACTTTTCAAGAGATGAGAAATACAGAAATAGCATCAAATGCCCCTGAAAATTAATTTCACATTTCCTTAATCCAACAAACATTTATCAAGTATCTAATGTGTGTAGAGGCTTGGGGAAGAAGTTTAAATAGGATACGATCTCTGCCCACAGGGAGCTTAAAATCTAATAAGGACATACCTACAATAAAATATGATAAATGTATTAAAGACTTAGGAAAAAAAAAGTTATATTTTATGGCCAAGGGAGATAGTTCGTACCAAGAAAGGAAACGAAGAAAATCTCCACAGAAGAGATTTAAATTGGGCCTTAAAGGCTCAGGAGGAATTTAACAGGAAGTACAGTGACTATTGGTTGGACTGGGGTCAGGGAGGAGAAGAACACTTACACTAGTTTGAAGCAGAATAAACGGAGCGTGGGAAACAAAGTTGGAAAGGTCATGAATGTAGGTCAAAGAAAAATAAAGCAACGGACAGAAAGAGGCAAAGAAAGCTCCCCACACAGACCCCAAAATATAGTCGGACAATCCACAAAGCCTGCAACTGCATAATGTGGTACATCTCACCTGCTTGCCAACGTTCTTTATTGCCAGCTGTTCAGGTGTCATCTTATCTTCTTCTTCTACTGCCTGTAAATGAAAGATCAAGGTCAGTGTTTTCAATTTTGTTTACTTTTTCCACAGCATTAAAAAATCATCAAATAAACAACAATAACCTTCATTCGTGGGATTCAAAGAACCACATTTTAGTGATATTCTTTTGCTAATCTTCACAACTTAATTACTATCAATTTGAATACTTAAGAGACATCTTAAAAAGTATGCAAAATCATACTGTCTTCATAAAAAACAGAATGCTTTGAGAGTCAAAAAACTGCTAATGATTTTTTAAGATTAGATAACCTATAATATGGGTGACACTCAATGGCATTTGAAGCAAGTATTGGTTGTATTCTACTGGCATATTAGATGAACTTTAACGGGCTGTTCCTTCCAGCTCTATGATTCATTTATAGAACTGAAAACAAATGGAAGCAAAGCAGTAACTTGGAAAGCAAAGGGAAATCCTTCACAATACTGATGACCACAGAAATGGAGACAAAAGGGAACACGGTACAGATACACAAATGAAAGATACCTAATGGGTATTTCAAACTGATCATCTTAGTGCTAAATTTCCTCACATTTAGGAAATTCAATCCATCTTCAAATGTTTTCCATAAATTGAGAAGTTTGGCCACATTTCACACCTTCTTAATGGCTTTATAAACAGAGAACTTGAAAATGAGCAAGGATGGCAAGTGCATAATTTTGTAAATGGATAAGCTACCTAGAGAATTTGCCCCAGCAGAACCATCCCCAAAAGAAAGGATGATAGATTAAGGATTGTATCTACTAATTATTAGATTATATTTCCTTAACAACACACATTAAAGAAAAAAAAATTAAGACATAAAAAATGAGTAAAGGAAAAATAGCAATTAATAACACCTCCCCCAATCAGGAATCCCTAGGGTTGCAAGTATGTTCATTTTCAAGGTTGGATGTCATTCTTGTTATTTCCAGATAGCATAAATTTGATTTTTAACTGGGAACTTCCTTCTCCATGTGCCCTAGTATTATGTGGATTTTCTTGATAAGTCACATTAATAATGTTGTGAATCCCAGCTGGGTTTGGTTTACATGTATATATTGGCTATATTAGGAGTAATTAAATGGCTAAGACTCCGACATAGAAATTTACTTTTAAAAAACCCAACGACATTATATATTTTCCTCCATCAATTTGAAGCCAGGCTTCAAATCTCATCTGAAGGACAGTATCTAACACTTTGTACTCTATTTCCATTCAATAATGAAAATGCCAATAACAGTGCCCTGTATAATATTTGAAAAAGACAATAGTTGTGGAATTTGGCTCAATTTACTAATCCATTAACAAAATAGCTATTAAGAAATTATTTCTTAGTACTATATATATCTTCAGGTAATCTAAGTATGTGCAGGTGAACAATTTCTAGTTCATGAAGTGACTAAAATTGTTTATACTATGTAGCCACCTTATAAATTACTTTTCCCCCCCATTTCCAATAATCCCCCTGGAGAGAGAAAGAAATGCTCAGAATCTCCTTGTTAAATGCAGATGGCAAAAAGTACTCCCAGCCATAGCTGCCATCTGGGAATTGAGGAGCAGCTGTAGATTTAGGCATACACCAAGGTTGCAAACCTTCATGGCAAAAGGCTAAGTATATTCCGTTTAGTAGTAAGGGAAGCCAAACTTACCCACCAAAAGCCCTAAACATTTCTTTCATCTACTTGCATTACCTCTATTTGTATAGATTGAGACCAGACCAGTTTGTCTTTGCTCATATTCCTAGTCTGGCCAGTCACCAGAAAAATTCAGAAATGGTAGCAGTAGAATTAAATGAAATTCAGGCACAGGCAGTGTCCTCACTAGGGAACTTCTGTGTTTATGGCAACTTCTATGATTTGGCGTCAAATTTTGCTTTTGCATTCATGTTCATCGGTTTACTCAACCAACAAAAAGCACTGAAAATGTTTGTGGCTATTCACACTAGAAACGTTTATAACAGTTTATCAACAAAGACCCCCAGATGGCTATCCCATCGTGCACTGTCTGCACAGTTCTTGAAAATTCTTGGAACAAGGTCTGATGCATGATCATAATCCCCCTAAAAGTCTCCCCTGTCTTAAAAAGCTTTCACTCAACCCCCAAACCTCAAATATCATTCCATCTTTTTTTCTTTTCCTTCTTTAAGCACCTGTGGCTTCAATTCTTATCATTTTAGTAAAACTTCTATTGGGGAATCTCCTCCAGGTCAAATCCATTGTGTTCTTTTTAGTTCTCACTCCATATCACCTCTTCAAAACAACTAACCATCTGGTTTCCCTATGATATTCCATAAGCTCAGTTTCCTCTGAAATAATGTGTTACTCTTAATGTCTCTCTCCCCACTCTTCCCATTCTTCTTTCACTGTACCCATTAACTATAAAACATCCCACAAGGTTCAGTCCTGGGCCTTTTTTTCTGCTCTTCCCCTTAAAAGCTGCCACTTAAACACATAATTCCAACCATATTATGTGGCTACATCTCATTAACAACTAATATATGACATGTCAAAAACAACCCTAACATCATCACCTCTCCAGTCACTTCTTCCCAATTTTCCAATACTGACAATGAAGCCATTACTTCTCATTTCCTGAGGTTGGCTTATAAGGATGCTTCTAAATATTAAGCAAACAGAAATATATCAGAGCCAGGACTCAAACATGAATGTTCTAATTCTAAGTCTCTCCTTTCTTTATTATATGCCACAATGCACTTGACACCTCAGAAGTGTAACATAGAGAACACAGAGCTGAGAATTCTACAAGAATGATGATAGAAAAGGCTGTAGAATTACTAAATAAAGAGGTAACTAGTAGGATTTAAGAGTGTTTATGAGGAATGGTGGGGAAACTCAGACTGCAGAGATTTAGGGAGTAAGAAAGGACAAAGGAACAGAGGTAGAAGTTGTAGGGCCCTTGTTTGAGAAGTTTTGTGGGGAAAAGTTAGCTAGGAGTCAGCAGGAATTCTTTATTCAATTTGGAGCAACCTCTGCAAGTCTGAAGGCAAAGGGGAAAGAGTCAGAGAAGTGAGAAAAAGGGTAGTGGAGGGAGAAAGGATTAGTTGCAGGGGTGGGGAACATGGGGTCTCAAGGCCACATATGGCCCTCTAGGTCCTTGGGGGCAGCCTTTTGACTGAGTCCAAGTTTTACAAAACAAATCCTTTTATTAAGGGGATTTATTTATCTAAACTGTGAAGTTTAGATTCAGTCAAAGGGCTGAAACTGAGAACCTAGAGGGCCACATGTGGCTTTGAGGCCCCAGGTTCTCCACCCTTAGATTAGTGTAAAAACAAGATGCGGGAACAGGGGGGGGGAGGGGGGGGGGTGAGAAAAAAGGATAAACTTCAGTTTAGTAAGGGGGGGGGGGGGGAGAAGGGGAAAGGATGAGGTGAGACTAAAGGTACAGGTAACGTCTTTAAGTAGAGGAAGAGGGACATCTGTTCCTTTGAGACTAGAGGGAAAGCAAATACAGTATTATGGTCCAATATAGGCTAAACTTTTTAACTTTTTCCTATGATTTCCCCCCCCCCCCAGTATAAAACTTAAGTGTAGCCTATAATTGCACTTTTAGTACCACAAATAGTTTTTTCCTGGTTTCCCCAGAAGTAGCAGAAGCAATATCAGTGTTTTCTCTCTGGCCCACATATCTGCTGGAGAAACCTGTTCTGAATATTCCTACTGTTAACAAAATGAGGGAATCTTCCTAAAGTCATGTTTTAATGATGTCATTCCTGTGGTCTGAAACCAAGAGCAACTTCTAAAAGCTAAAAAGTTTTTAGGAGTTTAAATTCCTTACAATATACTTCATAAAAATACTGCAAGCAGTCAGGAAGAAACAATTTTGAGTATTGTGGAAACACAATCAGGATAACCCAAGACCTAGAAGCTTCTACATTAAGGGATCAAAGGGCTTGGAATATGATATTCTGGAGGTCAAAGGAGCTAGGATTAAAACCAAGAATCACCTGCAAAACTGAGTATAATTCTTCAGGGGAAAATATGGTCATTCAATAGAACAGAGGACTTTCAAGCATTCTTGATGAAAAAACCAGAGCTGAACAAAAAATTTGACTTTCAAGTACAAGCAAGAGAAGCATGAGAAGGTAAAAGGAAAAAGAAAACATAAGGAACTTATTGAAGTTGAATTGTTTACATTCCTACATGGAAAAAACGATAATTGTAACTCATGAGACTCTTCTCAATATGAGGATAGTTGAAGGGAATATATATGTGTGTGTGTGTATATATATATATATATATATATATATATATATATACATACATACATGTATGTATAGGAGGGTTATGTGTGTATGAATATATATGTGAGTGTGCATGTGTATACATGCATACATAGAGGGCACAAAATGAGTTGAATATGAAGGGATGATATCTTAAAAATAAAATTAAGAGGTGAGAGAGGAATATATTGGGAGGAGAAAAGGAAAGATAGATTAGGGTAAATTATCTCAAATAAAAGAGGCAAGAGAAAACTGTTACAATGGAGGGGAAGAGCAGAAGGTGAAAGGGAATGGGTCTACCTTACTCTCATTGAATTTGGCTTAAGGAGGGAATAACATACACATTCAATTGGGTATCTTACCTTACAGGAAAGCAGAGGGGAAGGGGATGAGAAGAGATGATAGAAGGGAGGGCAGACTGGGGGAGAGGGTAGTTAGAAGCAAACACTTTTGAAAAGGGACAGGGTCAAAGTAGAAAATAGAATAAATGGGGGGGGTGGGATAAGATGGAGGAAAATATAGTTGGTCTTTCACAGTAAATATAACTACTATGGAAATGTTTTGTGTAACTACACATGTACAACCTATGTTGAATTGTTTGTCTTCCCAGTGGGGGTAGGTGAGGAGGGAAGAAGGGAAAGACTCTGGAACTCAAAGTTTCAAAAACAAATGTTAAAAAAACAGAAACTGGTTTTTACATGCAACTGGGAAATAAGAAAAACAGGCACTCAGGTATAGAAATCCATCTTGCCCTACTAGAAAGTTGGGGGAGGGGAGTGGGGGAGGATATAAGAGAACAGATTGGGGGAAGGGGTATTCAGTAGGCTAGCTATTTTGGGGTGGGGGATAGGGGAAAGATGGGGAGAAAAATTTGTAACTCAAAAAAATCTTGTGGAAATGAATATTGAAAATGAAAAATAAATAAAATGTGAGAAAAACCCAAGCAAAAAAAAATATATTTCATAACCCACGAATCAACTGGAGTGAATGTCTTTCAAGATCAAGATATCTTATCTATTTAAGAGTCAGAGAGTCCGTTAACATTTCCTAAGTACCGATTAAGTTTCAGGCATAGTGCTAAGGATACAAAATAAGATTGTTCCTGCCCTCAAAGAGCTCACAATCTAATGGTGGATGCAAAACATCTAAAAAGAAGCTGAAAAGCTGGGAAAAGGGGAAGGAGAAACTCAGACTGTGGGTATGATGAAGTCATATAGCTGGTAAGGGAAACGATCTGAGGAGGTGTGGATTTCTGCAGATAATGAAAACTAGAAAAGTAGGTGGGTGAGAAATGATGAGTGAGAATTCCCTGGGTGCCATCCTTAAATAAGAAGGATCAGGGAAGAGCTCCCAGGTGTCCACTTTCCATCCTCTCTAACCAGAGGGAAACAGGGGCCCAAGGAACAGGGAGTGCTGAGGACATGTGAGTTTCAGAGTTGATTTTATCTTTCAGAATGCTAAATTTCTGGAGATGATGAAAGCAGGAAAAAAGTTGGGTGGGAAATGATACTTTGGTGTCATGGACCCCTTTGGCAGTCTGGTGAAACTATGGACCCTTTTCTCAGAAAATGCAATTTATTTTAAAACAAAACATTGAATATAAATATTTGTATTTTATATTATCCATTATAAATGCATGAAATAAAATAGGATTATAAAAGAAACTTATTATTATTGAAATAGTAACAATTCTGAGTACATGGTCCCCCTAAAATCTCCCCCAAGAAGTCTGAGGATCCCAAGTTAAGAATCTCTTGTCCAGATAAAACTCTTGTTTAGCAACAGTTTAAATTCTTCACTTCAGTCAAATTTACTGTTACAATAAGAGTGTCAATGCCACATTGACAAAACCCCTTTAAGATTTATAAAGCATTATCCTCACAATAATCTAGTGGCAGACTGAGCAAGTAGTATTCATTTTTTACGGATAAGGAAACTGATGCATAGAGATGGGAAAACCCAGTCCTCTGGACAATATGGTATTTCTACTACACCAGGCAAGTTTGACGTCTCTTGTCAAAAATGTCTTCACTTCCATCCTTTCCTCTTGAAGAAAAATACATTTCTACTATTTTTTGCTACTGTGCACCTTTTCTCCCTCAAAATCTTAGTACCATTTCTTGGTATTAAGAAAAGAGCTGGAAATCACATGGTAAGTTAGATTAGTCCCAGAAAGCCAATATAAGCCCACTACCAAAAATTATCCTAGTATTTCTACTACAAGAGTGGATTTCTTCCCTTAAATTCTAAGGGTAATTTTGGCTTTATATTACCTATTCTTTGAATAAAGCAGACTAGTGACCTCTTGATCAAATGACTTAAAATAACCTGAACCATCAGAATTGAGTATTTTTATTTTTTTAATGATGCTTTTTCCCCCCCTTAATATTACACGAGTCTTCCTTTCTAACAAAAACAACAACAAAAAAAAGTTCTACAAAACCAACCAAAATACACTTACTCAGTCATGAGATTTTAACTACTATTTTGTCATTTATATACTGCCCCCCCCCGCCACTGTTTGCCCAGTTTTCAAAATCAGGCCTGAAATGCCATGTAAGTAACAAATATAAACTTTTCATTGAATATAAAATATACATTAAAATGAGATCACTTTGAATGGAAAATATTTAAAATGGAAATATGCTATTTTTGAACATGTTATCTATCTAGAGGCCAGATCTAATTAATAACTATCCATTCTACTTAAGAGGACAGGCTTAGAGAACAATTTAAAGAAGTATTAACTTCAATTAACTTCTTGATCAAGGTTTTGTGAAGAAATCACTCTATATTTATGGTAGTATTCTAGCAATCAGGAAAAATATAAGAACTGGCTCAGTGAAAGACTATATATTTCATGTGGAGATCTACTTATCCAAGTTTGAAGAGGTTCATCACCTGGCACAAGGTGATGGATATTTTTGCCCACAGAAATTCATCAAGACTGTTTACTAAACTGTATTGTAATTGACATCAGAGGACAATACCTTCACTGACAGAAAATCATGGGTTTGTAAAGTACTGAAAATGTAACTTAAAAGGTTAAGTTCTGATATAGTTTAAGATTTTAATAACATCAAACTTATTTAAGTCAGAAAGTCATTTTTAATGTTAAGCTACAGGGAGACATAGCAGTTAATAACAACCAATAGGATGTTGATGAATCTGAAGAAACCTGTGGAAGCGTCTTCAAACAGAAAAGGGGGGAGGGGAAAGGAAAAACAGGTTAAGTTTTAGAAACTAGTAGCTAGAAAACTCTTGACTCAAAAAAAAAAAAAGAGAAAGACAATTAGTGTTTTTTACCCATATCATGATGTGACTATCTCCTTTTAAAAAATGCTAGCCAGAAGGGAAGACAGAAAACATGCTAAGATGATGATTTAAAGTCTCGTCTTCTTATTAACTTGGAAGTAATAATATTTCTTCTGTTAGAGTAAAAGTTTAAAAAGTTAGGGAAAAGAGCTATCTACAAGAGCCTAATGTACAGTGCTACCAATAACCTGAAGAGATTTGCCTCTGAAGGGTGATTTAGAGATTCTAGTCTTCTTACATTAAAGGGAAGGTTAGAGTTATATTAAAAACTGTGAACTCCATGAGAAGACAAGAGGTGTTACGTTCCAATATTCAAGGGGATGCCATGTAGAAATGGGATTAGCCTTGTTCTACTTGGCATTGGAGGGCAGAAATGGTAAAAAGGTAGGAAAGAAGCAAAAGAAAAGATTTTAGCCTGATGAAGGAAAATCTTCCTTAGCAATCAGAGCTCAAAAAATGAGTAAGATGCCTCTGCATAGAAAGGATTCCAGTCATTAGAAAGCTTCTGGAAGAGGTTATATAGGTTCTTGTTGATGTTTTGAAGGAAATTCTTATTCATGTAAAGACTGGACTATATATATAACATGTGAAGTCCTTTCCAAGCCTGAAATTCTGAGAAAATCTAATTGGGGGGACAAGCCATATACATAAATGGTAATATAATGCAGTATACAAGTGATAAACTAGTACTATAGATAACAAGTACTCCAGGAGCTCTGGAGAGAACCAAGGATAGGCTCAGGAAGGCAAGATTTAAAGTCTTAAATCTTAAAGAATTAAAGAGGCAGAGAGGAATTGGGGAAACAATATGAGTTAAATGACCAAATCCTTGGGAAGCCTGTTCTGATCATGAAATCAGAGTTTAGAAACCACACTAGACACAATTCTAACCCTCATTACCTGTCATTTGGCTTGCTGTAATAGCCTGTTTCCAGTCCTTCCCCTCCCTAATCCAATCTTCATACAGTTATCAAAATAATGTTCTTAAGGCATGGAATTTGCTGTCATGGTCTTAATCAAAAGTCTGCAGTGGTTCCCCTATTAATTCTAAGATTCAAATTTTGTTTTTGTGCAATCTGGCTCTCATCTACCTTTTCAAAATTATTTTGTACTATTCCTCTTGATGAACTCTACGTTTCAAACAAACTAGATTCCAACCTGTTACTTGAAGATTTTAATCCCTATATCCATGCTTTCTAGAAGCATACTCATATCCCTCTAATCCACTCTTTCCAAATTTCTAACTCTTGGAATGTGTCTTCCTTCAAAGCTCAGCTGAGAATCCATGTTCTCTGAGAAGTCTTCATTCCCTGACTCTTCAGTTTGTGTCCTCTTAAATTCTTCAAATTACTGAACTGATTTCTATCCCTCATAGTACAAGGTAAAAGTTGGAAGGCAGGAAATGATTTTTTTCATTGTGTCTTCAACATCAACCATAGGGCCTTTCAACATAGCATGTGCTTCATTCATGCTGGTGGAGTGGAATCGTGTTGTTTTTATATGAAAATATTTTAGCAGGCATTCAATTTAATAAGTTAAATTTTATTTAAACTAGATGAGCAAAACCTTATTCCTATATACTTTAAAACTCATTGATTACTGAGTACTTAAGTGGCAGCAAAAATGTCATTTAAACAGAAATTTTGTCATTTAATATGTGGCTTTTGTAGTAGCCTAGAGGTAGTCATGTGTTCTAAATTAATACTTTTGGGTCCTGAATGTAGTTAGGTCAAAAAATGATGAATTAAAAGTCAGAAGACATGGGCTCAAATTCCAGTCCTACTATGTAATAACTGTGTAACCTTGGGCAAGTCACATAATCTTTCTGGGTCTCAGTTTCCTAATATGATAAATGAGGAGGTTGGACTAGATGACCTCTGAAGTCCTTTCTAGCTCTGAATATATGATCCTCTTTTTTCTTTTTAAAGCAACGTATTCTTCTAGCACTCAAACAGGCTAATATTTCCACATGAAAATATGAATTGTCCTTAAATAACAAGATCTACAGGATTCCAAGGTTAAACAAGTGGACAAAAAAGGGGGCAGGAAAATATTTCCTACTCATGGATCATCGTGCTCTCCACCTTTGTTCCTCTACCACCCACAGAAGTAATGCTCTTTTGCAGTTCATTTTTCCACCTGCACACTCATTTACAAATTTTGCAATCAAAATACTAAAATAAGACACAAAAATAGCAGATGCATCCTGGCATGAATAAATTAGGTGAGTTAGAATAGCAGGAATGTGGGTGTTTCAGTTCAAGAATTAAGGAGATAACCAAATGAATAAAAACGAAATTCAGGATTTCCAAAATTGTTCTTTCTTTGCTGAATTCAGAGATGAAATTGATTACCTAGTACTTATTTACTCAAATGTTCTAATCTGCATGTACTATATATATGACAGTAGATAATCATATGACTTACAAATTCAAAATCGTTAGGCACAATAGCAATCAATAAGCATTTATCAATTGTCTATTCTGTACCAGGCAATGGGAATATAAAGACAAAAAAGAAATAGTCCCTGTCTTCCAGTAGTTTATATTTCAGAAGAAATAACATATGTAAATATGAGTATATGCAAAATACATAGAAAACAAATACAAGATATTTGGAGGTGGGGGTAGAGAGGAGCTGTAGCAGCTGAAGGGCACCAACAGCAACTGGTGGAATCAGGAAAGGCCTGATAGGCACATAAACTGATCTTTGAAAGAAACTTGGAATTTTAAGAGGAAGAGATGAAAGAGTACAGTCTGGGCATGTGGTATATAGCCTGTGCAAAGACATGGAGCAGGGAGATAAAATGTTTCAAGGAATAGCAAGGAAGAAAGCACTGATTTGGCAATGCTATTTGTTTCTGTATTTCAAGTACTCTTAAAAAAAATAACATTCTCCCTTAATCATGAAGGAAAATTAAGAGTCCAAATATGGACATGGTGAGAAGACCACAAAAATGCAAAAGAAAACAAAACCAAAGGACTTTATAACACCGTCAACACAATAATTCAATTTTAACTTTATGGGAGTATCTCCTTTCTTGGTAGAAAAGTGGTAGGCTCAGGTGGGGCAGATGCTGCCAGTCATAACACTAATGAATGTACGATAATTTAAAAAAACCTTTAAGAAAAAGCAAGCTAATAATCTAAAATATGCTAAATATTTTGTTTTCTTTTCCATAATTTCCACAGCATCAAACTGTAAACTAGAAAGATTAAACATCTCAACCCTAGCATTACTGTGGATATTCCAGCAGGAGTGCTCTATAACCCGTACTTGCCTTTCAAAATCAAGCTAACTGCTGAAATTTAGTTTCCAACGACCAGTCAATTTTAGTTTAAAAACTGAATCCTTAGATTTCCACAAAGGGCAATATATTTGCTGTAATACCTAGATGAATTTTACATACACTGAATCCTGGTTCATATTATTTCAACATTATATGCTCAATATAAAGCAGAATATATCTTACACTATTACTTTTTTCAATCATGATCTAAACTATGATCTTAATACTGCAGATATTTTACTAATACAAAAACATATTCTCACATATAAATTTTTTATTTATGATATATTTCTGTTGACTGAAGGATTTATAAGGCCAAATAATACCTGCTGGAATAGTTTAATGAAGATTTGCTTATTTCACTTTTTAAAAGAGCAGTTACTTTATTCATTTAAAAATCCTATAAATCACTATGAATCAAGAAAGAAGTTTATGGAAAAAAATTTGGATGTCAATGTATTAGTTATTGCTTCATTATCCTTATCTTTAAAAGTAAAATAATTATAGAGAAAAAACATCAGATTTGAAGTTACTGAACTAGATAGAAGAAAAGGAAATTTTATTTTAAAAAATTTAAGTAACTATTAGAAACAATTACCTTATTGTAATTCTTGGCTAATTCCAACATCTCTTTTACTACAGATTCATTGAGTTTACAATGTTCACTGTAGTCTTGAAGTGTCAAACCTTCCATCCAACTCTTCTTATGCAAATTTAGCAACATCTGAAAAAGTCATCACAATTATTGCATCAACAATTTCATTCCCTTGTCAAGAATGAATTCAAAATTAAAGAGAACAAGTGTAATTGTAATGGTAATAGGATTTGAAGATCTTCCCTGCCTCTAGTAATAGCAAGCAAACAAGTACTTAGAGCCTTGTTTCACTTGAGCCTTGCCCTTGATTATGTCAAGTCTTTGTTAAGAAATGGAACTTGTGAAACACACAGTGGGAGGAACTTGCTGATGCAACAGGAAGGGGTGGAACAGGGAGAAGCTAATAACCAGAATAAAAAGCTGAGCACAAGCTGAGAGAAAGCCAGAACTACTGGGAGCAAGCAGTGTGGAGGCTGAGCAGCTACTGTGAGTGGGGGGCGGATTCTTGCTTATGTGAGCCTGTTTTGTTTTAAAAGCCTAACAGAGGGAAGGTCTGGGAATGTTGGTGTTGGCTGCATTGATTATGTGTACCAACTTTGTGGTTACTATGATGAATTTGACTTTCTGGTTTTAGCATTCAGATTTTTGGTATTTGAATAAATGCTTTGGTTCTAACCTCCATGTGAAGAGTCTGATACATTCTGTGATTCACAACTACACCAGCATATTCAGTCGCCATGGGTGCTGTGAATATGGCATTGGTGTTACAGTAATGCATGTATAAATATGTGTTTCTAAGATTAAGTTTACTAAATGTTCCTATCAATAAATAAGAATTAGACTAGATGGCCCCTGAAATCTCCTCCAGAGTTAGAGCTACAATCTCATAAATTCATAGACTCACTGCAAAAGTGTTTTATTTATGCAATGAGACTAGAATACATTACACAATCTAATTTCCAAATGCAAAGATAAGGAGTCATTATCACAAATGGTGTAGCAGAACAAGCTCTGAACCAATTTTCAGCTATTTTTCAAAGACCCCTAACATTCATAACTCTTACAGATTATTTGGTATAGAATTTTCACTCTTCTAACACAAATATAAGGATTGAGATTGGGCCTGTGGTTTTAGTGTTGTAGGGGAACTCCCAGATGAGGAAATGTAGGCCATCGTGTTTTCTCTGCATACTTAAGAGGGTTATTTAGAATCTCGTTAATGTTCATGAAACCCAATCTGGTACTATCAGTAGCTACAGATGCAGCGAGGCTCTCCTTGAATGAAATGGCCGTAGTTAAGGATATTGGCTCTGTTCTTCTTCCAGACAGTCCATGGTAGATTGGTTAAACCCTGACAATTTCCTCAGGGCAAGAGGGGAGAAGTGTATTCTTTACCACTTAAAGAACTTTTAATTAAAAAAAAATAAATCCAAAGACTGTGGTATAGGTTATCTCCAAATTGAATGGAATTTTAAAGTCACTTATTATTTGCATATTTCCAAAAGGTTATATGTTAACTAATACGTAGAAAAAATATTTGTATCTTTGGATGAATTTTCTACTTTTTATTTGAATGTTGAGCTATCCCACATTTCTCATGTACAAAAATATCTACAGATTACTTGAAAAAAGTGTACTCAAACAAAGAATCTATTTATCTCTACACTATCACCTTAAAAAAAGTAGTAGACAAAGAAACTGAATTTCTATGGTCCTATTTCATGTAAGTCTGGGAGACAGGGTTGTGTTAGGAGGCCCTTTTGGAGGTGGCAAATGTGCTCACTTACCAAACAACAAAACAAAACAAAACAAAAATACAAATGGACGTGCAGATGAGTATTTATATAGCTTTCACTGATGCACTGTTTTTTAGCCTAAAAAGCAATAATACTGGATGCAGACTCTAGAATTCAAATAGTAATATTAAATAAGAGACAAAATTTAATCGGAGGTAGGAGAAAAAGTTATATTTGAAAATAAATAGAACAAAACCCTAATCTATCCCAACATGCTAAGAAATTTTCAAGAAAAGAAATTTAGAACTTTGAAGAATGGTAACTCTGACTATGGGGGCCATTTTTTTTTCTCTTTTTCTCTCTCTTCCCTCCCTTTCCTGTCTCTCATGAAACCTAGGTCCTTTATCTTGCACAGACGTGTCTATGCACACCCATGGACCAGTACTGGATCAGCATGGGAGCTCTGACTTGCTTAATTCATGACCTGGGTAAGGCTACCCTCTACCCTCACCATTCACCAAACTGATGACACACCTGACTGGCTTAACCCACTCTAGCTCAGGACATCTAAGCTTAGGTGATCCACCATCAGCCTCCCCAGGAATAGAAATTACTATTACAAGTGTGAAGCATCATGCCTGGCTTAATAATTTTCAGCCTTTTTCAAATTTATTTTTTACTTTTTATTCAGGGTTACAACGGCACACTTGAAACAAGTTAAAAAAAATCATAAGCCATTCAATTCAATGTATTTTCCTCAAACTTTGAGGAAATTAAATCCATATTAGTAATTTAGTTATAAGTTACAGAAGATAAGGTAGAAAAATTATACCATTTTAAAGGGTAACAAAAATTTAATCAGCAAATCACAAAGCTCAGAAAAGGAAAGGTTTTTATAATTTGTCAAAATAAACATTACATTAGAATTATTTTTATTAGCCACTTCTCCGTGCTTTAGCATTCAGTGATTAGTCTTAATTAAACAAGCCTTATGGAGAATATGTAACCTATTCCTAAGGAGTCTTTGCTTAATTGTGTTCTACAAAGCAACAGGAACATGACACAAAAGAAAATACTGGAGACAATAACTGAAGATGACAAATTAAAATTCAAATCACAATGTTGCAACCTGCCATAAGAATTGAAACATTTTTCCCCTTGCTCTAAAACAAAAATTAAAACTTACCTTCTGTTCTAGCTCATTCTTTCTATAGTTGATAGTAATGGAGTAATAATGTCTGTTCAGTCCATGAATTAAAGCCTGCAAAAATCAAATGATTAGAAAAAAGGTGAGTAATTTAAACTTCTTAATTTAAGACTTATGAAACACAAATTAAAGTACTAAATAGCTTAACATCTACTGTAGGTTCTACTGATTTACTGATCATTGTAAAGGATGTGTTTTTCTGAATTATGACTCAGAATTAAGAGAATTAGTTGTGGCAACAAATTTACAAAATAGATTTAAAAGAGGTTCACTCTATTGGTTGCTATGTGCTTAGAACAGCTCAGACTCACCTGAGCCGCTGGCTGGTTGCTTCAAGGATAATCATACAGACATGAATTGCTAGAACTGCTGTCATATAGTTCAGCTAGTTCTCTGATTTGGCTGCTATCAGAAGATAAAACCAAAAAGCCCAACATCTGATTCCTTCATTATGCCTTCATGACTTTCCACTGGCTGGAATGTATTCCCTCCTTATCGCGGAATCCTGGAATCCCAAATTTCTTTCAAGGTTCATCTTAAACACTACCTCCTACATGAAGCCTTTCCCTAAAACTATCTTGAATCTGTTTTGTGGATACTATATACAGGGCATCCTACAACTGCACTAAAATGTCTGAATGCCCTGCACATAAATGTTGCCTCACCTAGCTAGAGGTAAGCTTCCTGATAGCAGGGAATGTCTGTGTATCCTCAGTCCCTAACATAGTGCTTAGCCCGTAGTAGTCATTTGTTGATTGATAAGACTATATTTCCACCCACATCTCTGACTGGAGTTTTTGCCCTCAGCTCTGGTGGATTTAAATGGTCCTATATATAAATGGCTTGGAAATAGAACCTTGAAGATCATGTTGCATACTAGGTTTTCAGTTACAAATTTTACCCACCACTGGTTTTTACCTTTCCAAGTAAATAGCTATAGTGGATAATTAAATACATTTAAAATTTGTTGAGCTGTATATAAGACAATGTATATTTTGATACTCAACTTCTGTCTAAAAGGATTTCTGCTACTAAATTGTTTTTAAGTTTAAAGGAACTGTCTCCCTATGTATAGGTGTGTAGAGATTAAATAATAAAAGTTGCTGATTGGTGATAGTCAAGAATATATTGAGTAAATTTCATGGCAAGAAAAGCCACTCCCACAGAGACCCAAGAACTGACACTAATTTTAAGTACTAAAACAATCAGTATAAAGTACCTCTAGACATTTGGATTCTAGAGAAGGATTACATTGCCAAAACATACATATTTTGGCCAAAAGGCAGTGGCAAAATTTTGCCACAGGCAGCAAGGCAAAATATTATCAAACCACATGTCAAGGAACTATTTCTGGCATCTAATTTGTTCTGATGTAAAAGTACCTCAATTAAACTAGGTTGGGGGTGGGATGGAGAGAAGAGGAACATAGTATAAAACTGGAAAGTACAGAGTCTAGAAGAACATAAACTCCTTGAAGGAAGACAAAGTTTGTATTTTTGTCTTTGTCTTCTTAGGATCTAGAACATAATATACACTTGTTGGATTGAATTAATTTTCAAATAAGGAAAAATGCTGAATATATCAAAGTTAAGAAGGAAAAAAAGCCAGAGGAGTAGATAAATATCAACATGGCTTCCTAAAGAATAAATTCAAATTTAATCTACTTCACATGTGATGAAACCACAAACACTTGCTGCCACTTGGTGGGGACGTACTCTAAATGCAGACTGTTTTTTTCTGGAGTTTGAATCTGCAAACCTAATTATGTAATAGTAAAACAGTAAAGATCATAGTGAAAAAAAATTATACATAAGATATTTTCCTTGACAATCAAATATGGCTGATGCTTTGTGTTCTGCTTTACAAACTTTTTAAGGGTCTGTGAACATACAGGTAGTCAGTCCCTAACCTACAGGCTGTATTCCAAATTCAATTGTTAAGCCAGCTATTCAGAATTCAGAAAATGTTTTGACTTTGAAATTATCAAGCTGGTTGTAGTCTGAGGCTATTATATTATAGGTTAAATGTAAGCTCATTTAACCTATAATATGTCAAAATCATGGAACAAATAACATTCTAATTACCCTTGATGTATTCTTTGGAAAATTTATTCTGAGTTCCAATTCAGTGATTACTTGTTTTACTGACATCTTGATTTCCTTCCTTACATTTTTTCCATGCAGGGAATAGGCCTTTACAAGATAGTATTGGTCTGAGATTCTATTCTAAGATTAGAGGGGCTTGCAAGAGGAACTAGGCAGGTGAATACTAGGAAATTTGGAGGTGAAAAAACTAGCAAATTCCCAACAATTCTTCAACCAGTTCTTCACAGTATGGCTTTATTATTTTGTTTCAAGTGAGTTCCAAGAACATATGGCCACTCATATTAAAAAGATAAAAGACCTATTCTAAAAAAGGGAGAAAGAAGTGATATTTTAGTTATTGTCATTTTGACTTTTCTATCTCTAGACCATTAATTTAGCTCAGGTGATATGAAAAATGGTCAAGTAAGTACAATGCTCTGAAGAGAGCAGGTACCTAATGCTAATGAATAACAGTGATTAAGGCAGATGGGTACTGTCAGGGATAGATTTGACAAGGAAGAATGGTGAGTGCTTCAGAGGTAAGTAATAAAGACCACATGGTAGCAGTATAGACTGTAGCCATGTGGTCATTGGTATCACCAGATGGGATGACATTGTGTACCATGTACCACTTCAATTCACGTGCCCAACTTTGTAAGGCAAAGTACGGTGGACTCATATCCAAATGGCTTAGAATTGGAATTTATTTTGGATGATGAAAAATTTCAGATAAATGAGGAGACCCAAACATATGGAAAATCAAATCCACTGGGGCTGCCAGAAAGAAGAATTCAATAAATATTATTCTGCTTCTCTATATAGCCTTTGCTAAGGGAAAGCAGGAAATAGACCCTAATTTGAATTGCCAATTGTAATCCAAACTTTTTGAAGGCAAAAAAAAATTAGACATTATGTAAACGGCTTGATTGAGCTAAATTAAAATAACCTCAAATACAAATTTCCCTGTCCCTCATTACACTATGCTTTAAAAAAAACCTAAAACTATTTTGCCAACGGTATATAGTTAAGCCGCTTTTTGGTGATATTTTATTATTGTGGGTAGAGGGGAGGTTTTTCAGGAAACTTAACACTGTAAAACTTAACAATACAGAACTATTCTTAGGACTTGAAAATATTTTAAAAACACTCATTACATCTCCATGAGGTAGAGAGTCCAACCTCATTTATTCTATGTGTATTCTCTAAAAATGAAATTTTTCATAGTAGTTTTTATGATGAAAAACCTAAAAAAAGATTTTGGTAGCAATTAAATTTCAGGAAGATCTTATTATTTTCAATATTTCATAGGTATGCTGTAGATCAAATCATATCTTCTGTGTATATGATGATATAACAGAAAAACTTTGATACAGTATCACTTTTATTCCCTGACAATGGCATTATGTAGGGCTTCTATGGTATAAACACATAAAACCAATATGGGTCTAAGTGAGACAAAGGCACACAAATTCTTTTGAAACATGTTCTCTTTAGTTTGAAATGACTATGGTTGTTTAATCATTTCAATATATTTGTTATAAACAAGTTTTAAAGGTATCATTAATTGTTGGAGCAGGGATGGTGTCACACAGGAGGTATTCCAATTTTGAGTGGAAAGTTACTATAACTTGTTATACTAGAAGAGAAGGGGTTATCAATGTGCCAACCTACTTTTAAAAAGCTGCTGACCCTTGTATTACATATTCTGATGAATGCTTTAAAACTCCATCAGGGAATATTACTGCTTACTTTGGATTCTTTCTTGGTTCCTTTCTTTATAGGTGAGTCTAAAATAAGTAAGGAAAGGTTTTAAGGTATAGGGTTTGTTCTGCTACTTTTTTGGCTTTGCCTCATTTAAGTATTTAATATATTGAAAGTGTCTTAACACTGTAAAACACCCAGATAGATGTCATTACGATGGACGTTATGTAAACTGAGAAATAAATATATGTACAGATTTTAATTTGAAAAAAAAAAAGACAATCTACAAAATCAAAGAAACAGCAATAACAATGTACCTATACACTACACACAGCTCCCTGTAAGTTTATTCTGGCTAATATTTTATAAGGAAATCTGAGAACTTCACCAAATACTTTAAAAGTTAGGACCAAAATAAAAATGTATATAACCAGGATTATAAGAAAAAACAATCCACTAATAACAATTAGACTTAAAATTAATTTAATGTTAAAAAAAATGACACTTTAATTTAAAAGATGAACCATGCAACAGGTGGCTGTTGACGTGCAATTAGTAAACTTCTGGCAGAATTATACGATTCTGTAATCACAATGATCTTAGATTGTGAGATGTTACTTAACCTTTTGCAAAAAATAATGAAGCAGCATGATGCTATGGGGTTTACAAGGGAGGTCATTATTACAGGCTAAAAAGGTCCAGTAATATATTCTCTTGAAACATGCATGCATGGGCTTGTCTGTACCCAATCAAAAATACTAGTAGGCTATTTCATACTCATTATACTTTGCAGTTTTCACTTATAAAAATCAAAAGCAATACAATTCAGCTCTTTAGCTTAGCATACATTTCACTTTGATCAAGATTTTTTTGTTAAGTGACTATTATAGAATTTGGTAAATAAAAACGTAAAATGGTTAAAGTTTGATAAAGACTTAACTATGTTTAACAATCAAAGCCACAAATCCCCAGACAGTTATCTGATAGTACTAGGTAGATGAAGGAGAGGTGTAATGGCTACTATCTTGTCTTTGTTCTATATGCTCTATTTAACCACATACACTACTATTTCTCTGCTTTTAATTAATCTTCAGAGAAGCAATTAGCGCTATGGTCACAAATACTCCTGCATTTAAAGGCACATTTAAAATAATTTTTGTAGGCAATAAAGGTCTGTGTAAAAACAATGAAGCATGAGAATTATTAAAAGAAAACATTAATCACTCAAGAGGATACTTAGTGTCTGAACATGAACATTTCAACACTTTCAGCAATGAAAAGTGTTGTACTTGATAACCCAAAATATAAGGCTCCAACTTTAAAAAGCATTATTATGCACTTACTTTTTGGAGCTGTCGGGTTTTTTTGTTTACTTGTTTGTTTGGTTTTTTGCCTGAAAGTCAAGTAAAATTACAAGGGAAAAAAATTCCAGGAACATTAAAAATATCTGAGACTTCCTTTCAGCATTACCTGATTTTTACTTATTGGCTCTCCTTTGACTGATACTGCAAGGGGTCCCTTGATTTTTGGCAAGAGATGGCAGCAGCTTAAAAATGAAGTGCAATCCACCCAAAACTATGTCTAACAACATCACGAACATGCAAAGTCAGAAAATAATCACTAGGGTAAGATGCTTTAAGCACAGTCCTAAAACGGATGTCTTAATATTCAAAAGGATCTTTTTTTAATTATTCAAGTCCCCATTTAACAACTACCTTCCAAAGAACTATAAAAATTAATCACATGCCAGTTAGAATGACATATTAGGTTTAAAAATTGCTAACCTGATAAAGGTCCGGTACTACAAATCAGAGTTTAGCACATTATCAAATAGAGGCATTACCTGGATAGATGGCTTGTTTAAGTGACCCAGATTTGAAGTTGTTTGTCTGGGTTCATGTCCCAAGACCATCATATTAGCATTGATCAATCTGAAGGCATCAATAACAACCTGTAAAAACAAGGTGTCAGGTCAATTCTTTTTAGAGACGGCAAGTGATGATTCCAAGCAACAGTGGACAAGGCATGCTCAACTTGCATCTGTTTTTGGCCTATTTCCAGAAAATCATTTAATTATAATATTAATAAAAAAGAACCTCCTGCTGACTGTGCCATCAGCACACCACCCTCTATCTTGTAATGTAAGGTGACACCAATTATTACAATTTTCATGAGCTTCATGTGAGGAAAAATATTAATTTTGCATCCTTGTAACTGCAATACGTCATTGCTAAGCTTCTATTATATAGCTTCCATTGGTGTGCATATGTTTTGTCACCTAAATTTTACCTCATCCAAATGAATGACAAAGAGAGACTAAAACTGAAAGTGAGCACAAGGTAAGGGACCACAGCTAAGGCCCAGACCTGTCACATCAATTATACCACCACGATACTTGAAATGACAACAAAATTATAGCCAGCAAGGAACTTGCCTCCTGTATTCTCTGCTAGTCAGATGCCTTTTACTCCTTGTGACTATAGAAGAGTTTGAATATCAGCTGATGGGTTTAAAAGTCCATGCCAGTGTCATGATAGTAAGTAAGAAACAATGTAAGAAGACCAAGGTCATTTGTGATTTAAGGGGCACAGGATATAAATGAAAACCATATTCCAGGACCACTGAAAAACAAAAAACCCATGGCCAACTTCTTTCTGCTAAATTAGTCAATGTATTTTTGGATAAAAGGCTTTGCATTCTTATACAGCACTATTTCACCTCTTTCAGGGCTCTTAGCTGATATAAAGACTTAAAGTATCATCTTATTATCTTGTACTTAACAATAACCTCTATTTATTATCACTAAAGTACTACATAAAGCTTTAAACGTTATAAAGTTGTGATCCTCTGGTACCTTTAAAAGAAAAATGTTTCTGTTTCCATTTCTAATACAGTTACTATTCTTAAAACTCAAATAATAAAATATAGTTTTTCCTTTAAAATGTAAGCTATTGTTATGTGAGGAGAAATAAGGAATAAAAATGAGAAGTTATCTTAACTTGAAAATGAAATAAAACGAAAAAGGGAATCTAAATAAGGATTATGCAAGTATATTAGATATTAGAGAAGATAGTTTGAAGGAAAGAAAAAAAAAATCACACCTTCTAAAAGACTGTCATGAAAGAAATGTATTCAAGAGAGACAGCTGTTAGCAGACTAAAATGTCATGAGAAACAGAGCATTTCAAGGCTTTTATACTACCCTGGCCAGTTAGTAAATTCATTTCTAACTTAATTTTAAATTTTAGCACTTAATAATTTTGTTGTATTAACCTTAATTTCTTCACTGAAACTGGTAATATATTATTTCGTGAAGGAAACTTGATACAGATTTTAAACTCTTCTTTATTTCTTTCCATATATTAATATGGCCTGGCTGGATAAGCTTATGCCTCTTGAATCCATTTATTAGTTTTATCATAAAAGCCAATATTTTTATTCACAAAGTAAAAATAAATCAACATCCTCTCCTGAAGGTCTATTTTTTCCTGGTGGTACATTTTCATCAGATGGTGTAACTTTTAAGTGCATGCCCACAATTAATTATTTGGTTAAAAAAGCAAGAGGGGGAAAAAAGGAAATAATCTGTAATCTCATATTTGTGGGGGATTTTTTTTTGGGGGTGGGATACATTTATCACAAGAAAATAAGAAATGACTCTTAATTTTACTTAAATTTACTAACTACTTTATCAAACTTTAAAATAATGATTACTAGTACAGAGATGAAATTTTAAATAACTAACCTAACCTATTAATATAACAAAACATCATTATCTTGGTATAATTATCTCTCCTAATGTATCTATTAATTTTTATTACCAATATTGAAAATAGGTGAAGGTTTATTAGCATTTTGTACTTGCAGCACTACCCCAAATTGATAAAATTCCATGAAGTATAATACTATAATGCTATATACTTTTTTTATACTGAACATTTTATAACCAATGGTAATGCAGTACACAGCTATTTTACATGTGAAATATCTGTAATATTTCATAACTATTCTAAGCAGGTGTGAAACTTCATGAGAAGGAAAAGATCAGTTGAGTAGTTTTCATGCCTTCTTAAACTAAATCTAAAGTATAAAATTTTCAACTTCTATTCAGAAATCCAGAGGAAAAACCTTTAAGCATTTAAATATATCACTCAACTAGTTTATGATGGACTACGCAAAATGAAATGAGTAGTGACAATTTCTTAGTAGCAGTATAACCAATAGAAAATGAATACTTTAACTACACCAAGATTAAAGGAATTCACTGCCATCACTATAGCAACTGTCTTAAGGAAGCTAACATGCTCAACAACCTGCAGACCAAAATTAGACTTAGTACGCAATAAAAGCATAAATACGGCAAAATAACCTACATTTTAATTTCTGTACATCTTATAATTGCTTTCTGCACTGCAAGAACAAATCGGTTCCTCCTTTAGAGCTTATCAAAATAAATAGACTCATTAATGTCCGGTGCACTAATGAGCAATGGGTGAAGTAGGTGTTAATTATGCCACAGTAAGATTCAAGCAAAAGCCCTGGTGAGCACTTGGAGGTGTGTACAAGCTGAAGGCTTTTCTCTATGTTTGTGTATTTACAGCATGATGCAATAGAATGACAGCAAAGTGGTCACTGCAAAGTTAAGAATGGAAATCTCAGACACAGCAACATGAACAGAGAACCCCCAAGGATTAATTAAAGTACAGGGGGAAAGTCCACTTTTTCTTCAACTCTGAATTTTTTCAACAATTTGACAGTTTCAGAATTTTTCTCTTCTCATAACAGACACACATGTCCATTAATTTAAAGCAGCCTACACGCCTTATTAATACAAACAATTTACCTAAAACAGACTATACAAAATTACCTCTTAATATTGTAAAAATAAAAACCTCCAAGCACAAGAAAGACGAATGTTTTCACGAATATGGTGATAGACCTTTAAAAATGCTTTTCCATGCTGAAGTCAATATACCACACTGAATCTCTATTCACCATCCTGACCATTTAATATTTTCTGGTACAAGTGCCTTGAGACTTTTCAGAGGTCACTGCAACAGTAGACAGCTTATAACAAAACCATTAGCAGTTTGGCTAGCTTAGGGAAACCTCTTACTTTCCTTTTTTGTTTATTATCACTGCATGAATCTGCAGCATATGATAGTTTATAATTTCTCAGGCTTGTTAAATTCATGTTAAAGGTCTGTTTTCTTGTTGAATAAATTTTGTTCATATAATGCTGCCTATTTCATACACTCAGTCTTTAATAGCACCTTTGGTCTATGCGCAACTCACAGATCAAAACAGAGGACTAAAATAGGGGTTGATGATGCTATTTACATGTGTGATTCCTGCTGTCTTCTTGTTAGTAGCTTTAATATAATAGAAGACCTTGTCTGTTTTGTAATTAACACATCTTTACTGGAGAGATATTTGGAAGTGATTGCTGTGAATATACTGGTTAGTAAAATAAACACAATCACACACCACTTTCTGTTATCAGACAAATTTGTGAATTGTACACATTATACTCCAGATCAACAAACTGTGATATAACAGCCAAGTAGAAGACACATATTTATATAACCCTTTATTTTTCTGAAAATATGTATTCACTCTGACCTTGCAAATATAATTAGCTTGTGGGATGTGCGGATTTCAGTACCATGGTTGCTTTACTAATTGCAACTCTTGGAAATAGATACTAAATATTTGGAAGCTGCCAATACAAAATAAAAACTGCATCATTTTGTACATCTGTCTTAGCTTGTAAGAGCTTAATAGTTTGAAAATCAATAACTATGTTCCTTATTTACTCTAAGCATGACCAAGGGTCAAAGACCCAGAATTTGATTTTAGTAATGAGTATGGTTTGAAGAGCCAAAACTGCAATCATTTCCAAATTAAGTTTAAATCCATGATTTTTTGGCTTCACTAATGAACATGCTACAATTCATCCAATATGCTATTTATTCATTTTAAAACTCATGTTCTTTTCATCAGTTGTAGGTTACTCAAAAAGACAAATTTTCAAAAATCCTAACCTATTTTAACAATATATACTTTAATGTAGTTCTATAAAGAACAACCTATATTTAATGTGAATTCTCCTTTTAAAAAAGTCAAGAATAAGGAAAACTGGGTCTTTAAGGCAATCTCCTTCTCCAAACTAGCAGTCCTCTGGATTTTCTTTATGGATGATGGCATGAAGCAGGTGCTGAGGAGTAGGTAAGGGAGCATAAAAGAGAGAACTTTTTGGAAGCCTTTTTTTAAAGTTCTACATGCAGCTCACTGTAAGATCTACTGCAGTTAAGAATTGCAACGTAAACAACAAAAAAGAAAGTTTGGCTTGAGACTGACAAAATTTAAAGAATATGTTGAAATTCCAGAATTTATTTTTTAGATTATGTATTTATAAACAAATGTACTAGTAAACAGTCTGTAAAAGATATTATATGAATATGCCAGGTGTGGAAACAGAGGCAATGTCCCATCTAAAATATCTTTTATCACCTGCAAATGACCTGTTATCAAATGCTTAGTTTGTTTTTAGATTCTTTAAAAATTAAAGGGCAAATGACCTTGGAAGTGCTGATGGGTTTATGACCATTTCGTTATTTATGCTGCTATGCACTGTCAGACATCTTTAAGAGAAGAACATCTCCAGTCCCTTGTAAACCCATAGCATTAAAAATTCAGAGAAATCTTACTTTTGATGCCATTTCCAATGAAAAGCACTAAGAACTGAAACTGACTCATGCCAAGTACATATCACTGAATTGCTGTGATTGGGAGTCTCAAGTTTGCAACATGGAAATTATTTATAAAATGTCAATTTTAGCTCTGGAAAAGAGATTCCTATGAGTATGTACATTTTCTTGCTTTATCCTTGGAGAATTTCTTACTATGGCTAGATCTGTAGTACAACCTCAATATACTGCAAGTAGTGGAGCTGATTGCAGGATAATACATTTATCCTGACAAGTGAGGACATGCATCCTAACTCTAATGGTAAGCCACAAGTTTGGAAGATATATGCCTTAATAAAGACAAAAAGGATTATTGTAAAAATCAGCACGGAAAAGAGTATTTAAACATTTAATAGAGCATCTTTGAAAAAAATCTATTTAATTGACAATTGGCTTAATTTCAGAAAACAAATTTAAGCAACTAACATTTATTGTTTAAATCAGAGAACTGCTCAGTGACTGTGTATGGTGTCCTGATAATCTGGAAAGAGTACTGGACATTGGAGCCAAAATCTATGGATTCAAGTTCTGACTCCAGTACTCACTAGCTGTTCCAAGTCACTGAACCTCTGTGATCCCCAGGTTCCTAATCTACAGATAGGAATAATAATACTTTCATTATCTAAACTCACAAGGTTGTTGTGAGGAAATTGCTTTGTAAACCTTAAACATAAATGTTAGCTACTGTTTTGGTATCGCAAAACTAAGCCTCTGTAGGTTACACTTCAAGAAATAAAACAAGGAATAAAGTTGTAAAGGTATGTAATTCCTTCAAAATTTTTGTATAAAAAAATGTACCTAAGTATTGTTTACACCAGGTTTTCACATCAATTATAAAAAGAATGAATTGGTATGCCTTCGAGTTTTAACGTCTTTATCCCTTCAATACCCCTGGAATCATATGCTCCAAATAAATAATATTAAAGTAACTTGTACAAACCTAGAAGCTGTTAAGGCTGAAATTCTGCTTAGCTAAAGGAGTAGGTATAATTCTCAAAAGATTCTTAATGAAGCAGAACTTTCATGTCCAAGATAGCAATCTCAATCTGACCTACACTATTGTTACCATCTTATGAATATTCAGTGACACCAGTAAAACAGACATGTTAACTCCATGTCATTTTCTTTCTCTCTTTTTCTTTCTTTCTCTCTCTCTCTTTCGCTTTTTGGAGGGCAATTGGGGTTGTGACTTGCCCCAAGTCACATGGCTAGTTTTTGTGTTAAGTGTCTGAGGCCAAATTTGAACTCAGGTCCTCCTAACTCCAGGGCCGGTGCTCTATTCACTGTGCCACCTAAGCGCCCCTCCAAGTCATTCTCTAATGGACTACAACTGGTTCTCCTTTAGCAATCTCAAAACTCAAGAACTGATAATCCTGTGTCAAGGACAGGTTTAAATGCATTAACTACATTTCTCTTGTTAGATCTCATAGGTAAGAAGCTTTTTAATGATTAAAGACCAATCGCTTTGCTAGGGATTATTGTGTAAGTTATTCAGTATTGTTTTCAAATGGTTCAATAGTGTACATAGTATTAAAGCAAGATAAAGGTTATACCAAAACCCTAATACAACAGGTAGTTTCACTATTTTTTTCTTCATACATATGAAAGTCAACCAACATCCATAAAAAAAAAAACAACAATTACAGGTAGCTTTCTAAGGTTTATTTTCCCACCAATTTATCTGTGACTTTTGGCTTTGAAACTATTGAGTTGTCACATATGGACACAGGTCCATATAGGCAAAATAAAATGCACCCTCCTCCCCACCTCTACCTTTTCAGCTTCCTTTTGTGTTCTATCTTCCATCATTAAATTGTAAGCTCCTTGAAGGCAGAGGTTGTCTTTGTTTTTATTTGTATACTCAGCTCTTACCACAGTGCCTGACATATTGTTAAAAGTCACCAGCTCACAAAACCTTTTTGGAGACAGGTAGCACATTTGTTAAGAGTTTGCTATAAAAATGGCTAAACATGCGTTATAATACCCTTCAAACTGGGGAAATTGCAGCATAGACTTAAGTCAGAAGTCTTAAGTTTGAGGCTCTGTTATATTACTAGCTGAGATTTAAACCCCTCAGGGACTCAGTTTCCTCATCTGTAAAACAAACAGTTAGATTAGGTGATATCTAAGGACCTTTCCAAATCTAACATTCTGAGATTTTGTGGTAATGAATATCTAGTTAACTGCTACTTTGAGAAACTGCTGAAAAATGACGAATAGAGATTTCAAAGAATCTGAGAAAGAAATCACCACAATAACCAATCAGGAAACCCCTATTTATTTGGGAATGACAACAATGATAACACATCTAACTCCCAAATCTAAGTTTATTTGTAATGGGGGGAGGGGAAAGTCTTAAAAGTTTATATCGAGCATAAAAGGAAAGAATAACAACAAAACTGAATGTTATAAAATTATAATCACCAAGGTTTGTAAAGAAGAGACATGAGAAGAAAACTTCACTTTCACTTCTTTGAAGAGGTTGGGGTCTATAAGTGTAGAACATTGCATATAACATCCTTTTTCTATATGCTGGTTAATTTTGCTAAACTTTTTTTTTTTTAACATAAGAGATAACTCACTGGGAGGGAGTTGGAGGATACCGTGGGAAATATAGGTGAGGTAAAGACAAAAATATCAAGAATATGTTAAAATAAATTTTAAAAAAGTTTATATTGAGACAATCATGCTCCCCAAATGTCCACTCACCTCAACCATACTAACATATACAGGAAACCAGAAACAATGATTCAGCTCCATATAGATTCAAAGCCAACAAAGAATGACCTAACAACTTTTTCTTCCACAGCTTTTCTAATGATGAAATAGTGAAATAGGTATTACATTGATATAACATAGTTATGAAGCTCATATTTGTAAAATGTCATGAAGATGAAAAATGTGTTATAAAAATTAGAAATCAGTTAGTTAATAAACATTTTAAAAGCACCTAGTATGTGCCAGGCACTGTGCTAAGCGCTGGGGATAAAAAAGAGGCAAAGGACAGTTGCCACCCTCAAGGAGCTGCTCACAATCTCATGGGGAAGACAATTTTCAAAAAAATATGTACAAATAAGCTATTTCACAATAAACAGGAAAAAAATTAAGAGGAGGCACTAGAATTAAAAGGGAACGAGAAAGTCCTCCCTGTCCTTAAATCATTATTAAGGAACACTACTAAAGGACAAAATATAACAGTATTTCTTCTGCTCTACACGCTTTCAGAACTTTTATTATCCCAAAAGCAAAGTTATTATAAACTTATAATAAATTAGTCCAGGGTTTGAGAGACAACTGGGTATAACGGAAAGAATAATGGATCTAGAGTCAGAGGAACTCAAATTGAATCCTGGATGTGCTAGGATTACTTATATATCCATAAACAAGTCACTATGTTTCTGGGCTCAGTTTCTTAATTTATACAATGACTAGATTGCTGCTAATGTCCTTTCCAACTCTAGATCCCAGGATCTGTTTTATGAATCTACTTTTCTGAAACATAGTTATTGGACTAAAAAGAACTGCACAATTAGTGTTTTATTTTTTGTTTTTTATAACTTTAAAAAGAAGATGACTTTTGCATTGCTAGCATGTACAACATTGTCCGATGACAACAGAATAAACATGGCAAATGTTATTATTGAACAGAACTATACAGTGTGGTACAGGTCTTACGATTAACTACATTAGCACAACTGAGTAATATTTTCTTCCCAGTTATCTTGATAGATTAAATCAGTTGGTTACAAGACTTCAATCTGATTATGAGTGAAAATTACGGAGCAAATAAAAAACACAGTAATTAGCCTTGTACAGGAGTTGGAAGGATAAAGCTGGGATTGAAATAGGACTTACATTTTTTCTGTTTCCTCTTGTTTTCCTTCAACCTAGTTAACAATGAGTAAAATGTTTTATGTGATGAAGAATACTAAAACCAGAATAATACAAGGATAATGGTGATTATCAAAGTCTTCTGGAATATTTAGAAGACGTGGAATTTGGAATTAAAATTGTTTATTACTCAATGTATAATGTCTACCAAGAAACTAGTTGACTGAATCCTTATTGACAAATCTATCTAATATCTTGTTTTTTATAAAAGTTTCCCCCTATTGTCAGAAGTAGCTGGTATATCAAAAATGATTTGGATTCAAGAAAATAACTATTCTTATGTTTACTTCTTATTCTTAAAGTTAAATGCTGTGCATGACATAGTTTTTTAATTTGCTAAGAGTCATAATGCAAATGCAAGTCTTTCATTAAATAAACTAAGCTAAGAAAAGGAGTAGGAACTAGTGGTCACTGGCAGACATTAGCTACTTAAGTCAGACTTTGACCATTACATAGTCCTTTTATTTAACAGTATTCCTGAGGGAAATTACCTAGAAATAGTATCTCTAAATTAGGTTGTCTAGGAAATATGAAACAATCCATTTCTATAGTTGATAATTTCACCTAAGAATTTTACATAACTATTCCAAGCTCTAGATATGATAAAATTTTCAGAAAGTCGTTTCCTACATCTGTGTTTTGACCTTGTTCTTGACCATCCTAATTAGTAAGAATTTAAAATATTTAATTTCAAATAAAATAAGAAAGAAATCTTTTTTTTTCTTGGTGATATTTGGAGACGTTAAAAACATCATGCAGTTTTGAATTTCCTTATCCATATTTATTAAACTAAATAAAGGATCTATCTTAAGAAAGGAAGTATCATTCTAGATGTCTTTCTTATGGCTCAGAGAAGTGAGTTATTACAGCACCTTTTCTCTGTCTTTCTCTTTTTCCACACTAGCATCCAATTTCCTGTTCTCCTTTCTCTGAGAATGCTGAAAAGTAACTGATTTTATACTGTGACAGATGCCTGAATTTGTAGTATAAGTGAAATTTTCCTTATTCATAATATCTCCTTTATCTAGAAGACTTTCTCTTACTTTGCTTCAAAGACTCAGCTCTAGTCTCACCTTCTCCGTAAAGCTGTTCCAGACAATACTGTCCTGTGCTGGTCTCTTGATTTCTTCTACATGTATTGTATGCACATACCTGCCACCTTATGACCTCACTATACCACACAGTTTTAGGAGAACATTGACTGGTAATTCTCTCATGGATACTGCATCTTTATATAGCATTAGACTTACTGCAGGAAGAAGTCTCAGAAATACCATTTAGTTAAATTCTCATTTCTCAGATTAAAAAATGGAGTTTTAACTAGCCGTGTAACCCTGGGCAAGTTACTTAACCCCAATTGCCCTCCAAAAGGCAAAAAAAAAAAAAATGGAGTTTTAGAAAGAATAGAAGACTTGACCAAAGTCACACAGATAGGGATAAGCCAAGAACAGATTCTGAATCCATTTCCTAGCATCAAACAGAACACTGCTTCCACCCTATCACAGTTCCTCTCATAAGCTCTTTGTGGAAAGAGCCTCTATAAAAAAAAATTCATCTGATTCTAGAATCCCTCCTATTCTGGAGCTGAGCTCTTCAACCCTACCTTCCCGGAACAAAACCAAAACACAACAACAAAAACATTTGACTGGATTATAATTTAATAAAAAAAAAAAAATCCATCTAGAAAGTTCTCAATACTCAAATGGATCTACAGACTTGATTTCCCATTCACATTAGCTCATCTTGTGTAGTCCTTGTTCAGGTCCTTCCAATAAGTTCACCACAGGAGGTCCACCCAATATGCTGAAGGCTTTCCTCAATTTTCTAGACCTCTAAGGATATTAGTGGATCACTTTGACTGTTCAGCTGTTACTCTCACCCCTCAACCATGTGGCCAGTCTATCTCTTCTTCCTGTCCCATATTTCCCTGATGATATCTTCTATTCCTGTTTGTCACAGTTAAAGTTCTCTGAATGGCAAATTGAAGTCAATATGCCAAAGAAAACCAGGCTACACACACATGGAAATCCCCCTAGATAACAATCTCTCATAAAAATGAGGATTATACTGGGGTTACATGATCACTGGTATTTTAAAATAACTTTTCTTAGACTACAGACATAAACAACAAATTCTGAGGAAGAACTAGTAAGTTTCCTACAGGCAAGAACCTTGTTGGATATATTTTGTAATGGAAGGGATCACAAGAGGCCATCTAGTTACCCCTCATTTTATAGAGGAGGAAACTGAGGTTTAGGGAGATTAAGTGACTTACTCAAGGTAACAAAGGTAATGTCAGAAGTGGGACATTAACCTAGGTCATGTGACTTCAAAGCCTGCACTCTTTGCACTGTACCCCTACTTTCCCTGGACTAAGGAGTAAGCAATATCATACTAAAACTTAATTCACTCTACTAACTGAATGTTCAATCAATAGACTGGGTCAGATCTGTGTGGAAAGTATACAACAGCAACATTTGCAAGCAAGAAGTTGATCTTTCAACTAGAGGAGCAAAGTCAGGTGTCTGAATAGAAACATCTTATAAATAAACTAAGGAAGTAAATACTTTAAAACCCAAGAAACTTAATAGCGTATTTTTTATTATTCAGAGTTTATTAAATGGTAGTTTCTGGCAATAATAACTACTCTATACTAGAATACAAATGCAACTACGTTGACTTGGAATCACTGTAATGTATGTTAGTTACATCAATTGTGTAACATGTGCCTTGCTTCAACTCAGGTATGCTCTTTGTGAATCTTTTTTGCAATTCGGTGTTTGATTCCATCTTCTTTCCCTTGATTTTAGGCTGCTAGTTGGCAAACATCGTGTTTGTCTAAATTAATTTATACAATGCCTAGCTCAAGTATCACTTATAAACAGGCAATTTATACACTCACACTACATGCAGTATGGTAAAGAAAGATGTTAAGATGGGCAGCCAATAACAACCAATTTGTAAAATTACTTTTATTGATAAAATTGAATTCAATATTGAGAATAGTTTTGAATGGGCCTACTAAGATAACCTCTTATGACACTTTCCATTTCCTATATTTCTATGTTTATACAGAAAAGTCCAAAATACTCTAATGATATGAAAAATATTAACAATGAATGACTTAAAAAATGAAGAAATATTAAGATATACTCAGGAGATAAAAGCTAACATCACTTATTTAGTAAAAATATAAAAATGAGATACATAAAATGCTAATAAAAGATATTTCCAAGAGGCTCATGAATCAAGGAAACAGATTAAATTTAAGTAACTTATGTATGGTTTACAATTTCAACTCTTGAGTCAACAATTGCCTTTATGTATGAAAAATACTGGTAAACTTGGGAATTTAAATTCATATAACAAACTATTTGGAGTGACAAGAATATATACACTGGCCATGATTATTACTTATAATCACTGTAATTCCTATAATTTTGAGATAATTCTGAAAGAATTACAAGTTCTAAAATTTATTTAGGCAACCTACAAACAAAGTAGCTGTCTCTGTGTGCCTATACACATACACACATATATGTACACAAATACACATATGTATCATATATGTATGTATATGGGACTAGATGCTTTGGTGGGATATGAAACATAAATCTAAATGTTAAAGTAAAACAAATTATGTGAGTTATCTGTGTTAGATATCTATACAGACTTTGTTCAAATATCTTCCCATAGCAAACACTAAACCTAGATTATGCAATTTCTTCACAAAATAATTCAAGATGTTAGACATAAAAGCTATTATAAAATGTTCAACATGGCTATCTCAGAATGTGACATAACCTTACTGCATTTATTAATATTTCTGTATTTCTTTTACAAAATCAATATGAATGAGTAAGTCATATAAATATAAATCAATATTCAATAAACTACAGTAATATATTTTAGTCATTTTTTTAATCCTCAGGACTGCAACATGTGCCATGTTAAAAGAAACTATATGATCAAACATATAAAATATGTCAAACCATTTTTGTGTAAGACTATTTTAAGACTGTTTTCTTTCACTATATTTAAGTTCATTTTTTTTTTCCTTTTCAAAGTAACCCCTTCTCATTGAGTCAAGCTTCCATGGAAATTCAATCTATTACTTTCTAACCAATACTACAAAATAGACAGCTACTTGCACTTAAAATGAGGTCCCAATGATCACTCATCACTTAAACATTATGGCAGGAAAAATTTGAAAGTGATATTTAATATAACAATCTAAAGATTATTGGCTATTTTAAAAGGATGAGGACAATAGTTCTGATGGTATTCGCTGGAACAAAACAAGGAGCACTTCATATAAGGGATGAGAATTAAAATTTTGTGGTGGGATAACATAAATTAATTTAAAAAATACAAGCAAAAGTCAATCAATGCCTTTAATTTCTTTTCCCCCTGTACACCAGCTAAATTACCACATATAGTCAAAGGAATTAAATGAGTTAAAATATTTTTATCTACCAAAGTGTCAGATGCTATTTATTTTGAATTCCCTTATGTGCTAGTTTCTTTTATTTCTTTTGTGGGCAGCTTCTTTCTATCCTGAAAAGCTAAATCAAGACTAATAAGATCATGATTTAGGAAAGACCCCAATTTTGAGCCATCATAATGATATGTCATCAGAAATGGCTGGACTATAAATTCATGACAGATAAGCACTCTGAAGTAACAGTAATATTGTTTGTCTGAGCTAGTGAACAGATATAAATTTAATCTGCAGTACTATTATAATACAGGTCTGATATATTGCAAGTCAATATTTATTTTACGTACCATAAAAAAGTATTTACAAAATCGCATAAAAAGATTTCATAAATATATTGTGATTTTAACGATTATTCTGCACTACAATGGAAGTACATGCTCAAACAAGACACCTCAGCAGTATTTTAAAGCAGTAACCACCTAGCCAATTTCTGTACGTTCTGTAGTTTTTCTAATCCACTCTCCCTGTGGTTGAGCAAAATCGAATTGCCTCTCACATTTGCAGACAGCTCTGTGAAGGTGATAATAGAGCTGCTCCCTGCTGTCATGAGGCAGGAAATAGGAAAATGGCATATGGGGCTAGAAAGAAAGAAATAAAAAAAAAGAACTAAACAAGAACAAAAGAGATTTCAACAAAGGACAACTATAACCCAATATGCTTTGCAAGTTAATCTCTTTTCAGAATCATTTAACATACTTAATCATTCATCTGTGTCCTCACTCAAAAATGTGAATGGTTGAAACCCAGTCTTTGGGGCAAGTTTTCATTGTCTAAAACATTTGGAACACACAACGCCAGAAAGTGTCGTGTGCAACATCTGCAAAACAAAGCCTTGTAACTAGCTGTTAAAGTGCTGTACTCAGCCCTACTTACTATTCATAAATGTAGTTTGTTTAAACTATTTGTCAAAATATTAATAAAACATTTTGAGTCTGGGGCTATCACTCCTAAATGATCTTCCAAACCATTAAGGGGTTAAAAACACTTAAATGTTTTTTAAAAGTCACTTAAATGGCAGCTAACTGAATCTGGAACAATCACAAAATTTAAAAATTTTGATAATGATTTTCTTAATATAGGAGAATGTTATAGATTTTCATAATTTGTTTATTAATTTCAATTATGGACTGAATCTATTATGAATAAAGAAACATTTTAATCTATAATCAAATAAAGAGGCCACTGAGATGCTGTACTAAAAAAGACAGGACCTAGATATAGACCCACCAACATCTCACATACCCAAAGAAAAACAAACTCTACCTTTCCTTTGACACTCTGAATGGGATCCACTACGACTGCTACGGCTCTTTCCGACAAGGCTTCAAAGCTCTGCTGAGTATTGATATCCACACCAGACAGCCAACAGCCAAAGCCAGGATGACTGTGATACCAACCAACAACCATCTCAGGCCTGAAACAAAGAGGGCATTCAGGGACTCCTAATGGAAGTAGTAAAACATTTATGATATGAAAAGAAATACTACACTAACAGGGTATAAATTAAGAAGAGATAAAAAACGTACAGGTGTGAAAAAGCACCATTAGAAACACTGAAATTATTCACCATATTATCTTGAAAACATGGAAATGAATCAGTGTGACAAAGGAGTGCTATCATTAAGAGACGCACATTAGCAGTGGTGGGTGAGGCTCGCAGTTTTTCACCCTGTTGCCACACTTTCCTGGAGACAGTTTTTACCTTTCAGTATTCAAGTAAACATCGACTCTTTAACTCCTTAACTCTGGGAGTTGCCTTCTCCAGGCATAAAGTCCATCAAGAACAACGGACACTGGGATCCACTGTCATGAAAGTATTAAATATCAATTAAACCAGCAGTAGAACTAGGAACTCAGTCAAAAAGCAATTTGCACTGTTCTGTTCAGCTGCTGAGCCTTTTGTTAACATGAATTTTGAAGTTTTTTCCACAGTAAAAGAATCTGAGCAAAAAAAAAAAAATGACAACTGTTGAGAGGTTTAGCTTGAAATTACCGAAATTGGTAGACTAAGATTATGTTTTACTTCTTTTCCTGTCTTTACACCTAAATGGTAATTCACATGCCTATAGATTTAAATATTCAAAATACAAATATACTAGTAACTATCAAAACATGTGGAAAACACAAGCCTTTTCATTTCTAAGTGACTAGATAGTAAGTCCATATGCTGAAGACAGGGGAGCTATAGACCAGGCTGACTACATGAGAGGCAAGAATTTTAATGTGAGGCAATTTGCTGGCTGGCAAGTTTCTATGATTTCTGTAAATCATGGAGGGAAAAGATAACTAGGTAGGTGATGCACTACAGTCATACTGATAATACTTTTATGTCAAGGAAATTTTTTCAGTGATAATATCCATAAATATACATAACTCTGAGGTGTGTATCTGAAAAACCAAACAGTTTATATAGCATATGAAATGTTTTCAACTACTTATTTATGTGTTGATTTGAAACCCTTACCTTCCCGTCTGCTTCAGCATATCCAACATTTTGGCTTGGAATACTGGATCGACTGCCTCTACACTGACACCCTGGTTTAGAAAGATGATTAGCTTTAGCACATAAGGAACTTTGGGGGGGGAAACAAACAAACAAAAAACCTCATCATGCAAGGTGACTTAACAGTTTCAAAGAAATAACTACGGAATCTCTTTTTTTTCTTGAGACAATTTAATCTCCTTAAAAATCCAGTTATTTTACATAAAATAATCCTTTGAATCGGTGAGCCTTAAAATCAGTTCACTTGACACTGATATACTAATTTCTGTCAATTACACTTCAAATGTCCCCCAAACTCTTCATAGTTAACGACTGAGGAAGATTTGATCCACTTTTTATACTTTATAACCAAATAACTATAAAATTATTTTAATTTCTGGGTGGATCAATGGCTCATCCTGTGCCAACTGTGCTTCCATCACTCAATAAATAAGCATTTGTTAACTCTTTACTACTCCATGAAGAAGGTCCTAAATGACCTCTAAGTTCTCCTTCCAGCTTTACATGTGGGATCTATAATCTTAGGACTAGCTTGATCAAGTTACATTTTCAATAGGCAGGTAAATATTGTATATTTATTCAGCTAGCATAAACATATCCTAAATATTTTCCTCATAAAAGAAAAAACCCCATTTTTCAGTGATGAAAATCCATGATCATACAACTCTGAGGGAATAATCAATTTGGTAGTTTCAGGTGTTTTGTTCTTGGTAGTTAATTTATTAAAACACATTATTGTTATTTTGTCTTCTAAACAGGTCTGAAGAAATATACAACTTGAGCACTGGCTTAATTTCTACGTCTTTTGACAGCAATTCCCTCAAATATGAACTATATTCCAGGAAAGCTAGAGCAGAAGATCAATCACCATGCCTTTAAAATTAACTTTTTTTTATGGACAATGTATCCAAAATGGGATTTTTAGAAGAAAAATCCCCAAAAGGTCATATTACTTAACTGACAACAGCTTTCCAAGTCATTATTTCTTTTACAGGATCATTCATTATAAATGTAAAACATCAGAGTGTTATAGTGTTAACTCCAATATTATATAAATTCACTAATGAACATAGGTACTTGCTCAAAAGAAATAAAAATTAAGAATTAACCATTGCACAGAGAAAATTTTCTTCTCATTTATGCAGGGTGATTTTGGTGATCAAAATTACTTCATCATATATTATGTTGTAAACAAGCAATTACAGATAAATTATGAGATCTTCCTTTGCAGAAATTTAAATAAGACAAGGTGTGCTTGCCCCAGAGGGACTGGTTGCTGATACAAAACAGTTAATGAAGAAATTTGCTGATCTGAAAGTCTCATGATTTTCTCCCTCAAACTGTGGCACTGTGCATTTAATGAAACATGTTGTTATTGCTTTTATAAACTCAAATATATATTTCCTCTAGACACAATTCTTTATTTAACCATGTGAAAACACGAAAAAATAAACAAGGAAAAAAATGAATTCTAACATGGAATGAATATAGCATGATTAAATTAAGAGTAATTTCGACATTTCTCCTATTGCACATATTTTGCCCTAAATACCTGCTTTGCTTTTATTTCTACAGAGCTATAAAAGTTTATGGGCTATGTTGATAGTAAAATACTTAACAACCTCTTATGAGAAAATATCAAAAAATGCATTTATTCACACTGATCAAATATATTCCCCTACAAAGTCAGAATGCATAGACAGAGTGGATTCCTTACAAACAAACAAAGTAAATACTTCTGTAAATAATTTACTTCATTTGGGGAAAAGAAAACATTTTTTTCTGTGATTTCTTCAAATTATATGCTTTACACTTAACCATTATTAAGTACAGACTTAGAGTCACATATTTTAAGCATTAAAAAAAATCATATTTTTAAGACAACAGAAACAAAACCTGAAACTATTATTCAATTCAAACCTAAAAGTAGATTTTCAAATGTAATACTAATATCCTTTCCTTCATATATGCAATAATTTTATTATGTTATTGTATTTCAAAGCCTAAAAGCATTAATAAGGAGATCTAGACCTGGGACATGTTCTAGAAATTTCTATCATTAATGTCTTTTTTCTTTTCCTGTTGGGAAAAACCAAAACGGAATATGATAAAAAGTTAGTCAGCATAGAAAAAGAAAAAAAAAACACTTTTACTTGCAAGAAGAAACTGTAAAAGAACTCACTGTTCCTGACTGTGGCATAGCAAACACATCAATCACTCTGACGGTGTAATCATCAACAAATTCTCCGAGCATCAAACCCATAACTTCCATTGGAACTCCAGCACGACCATGTTTCAACATCTGTAAAGAAGAATGAATGTTACAACTGGATTCAAAGCTTTTATGTCTCAGAAATCTGTTTGCCTTATCAAACATCCCCACACCCCAGCTAATTTTCAAATTAATGGGAAAAATGTTCTTCATTTTGCATGTTAAATTAATAGGTTATATATGAAAGTGTTAGTTAACATGGAATATATTCCAAATCAAAAGGGTCAACAGTCTAATAAAGCTGTAACAAGGACAAAAGGACACACTAAAGTAAGTGGCTCTACTTACTTTCAACAGTGCCAAAGAAGAGATATAAACTTGTTCTGCTGTATCTACTGCCGGAGCATCTGTAGGTGGCCCCTAGAAAACAAGATAATCAATAAGTACTATCAAATACTTGCTATAACTATGCCAAGTTAACTAAAAATAAATTCAGTGCTTGTGTGTCATATTCACTTAAATAATAAAAAGCTTACAAGGAAAAAAAAATCCTGCTAAAATGAACTGATGATAATCAAAATCCCCAATATTATCCCATAGATAAAAATCCCACTAGAAAAAAAAATCTAAAATACTAAGCCACTGTTCAGGTGACCATAGAGCTAAGTCTTCAGCAAAGCTAACCTACCTTCAGCTGTAAAATAGCTCCAATTCATCATTTAACTATGTGTCTCTTATAGTGGTGTGAAAAGTAAATGCTGTTGGGCTAGTATGATTAACTGGCACCAACACAAACAACAATTTACCCCCTACTTCAGTTAAAGGTAACTTGTAGATTAGGGCTTTAGTAGCTCTCTGCAGAAATACAGGTACAATAGGGAAAAAAAATGAACCTTCAATCCCTAGGTGTAAAAGCTGAGTGCAAAATACTCTGCTCCTCCCTTTATGAATATTTTTTTCCAAAATTAACACTGTTGCCTAAGGTGTGAACAAGTAGTTGAGGGAGCTATGGCACAACACTGAAATGTTTCAGAAAACTCAACCAGAACCTTTTAGCCAGACAGTGCTGTTAATCTTGGTGTGCCCTCTATTGAGTAAAAAGGACACATTAGTGAAATATCACCAAAAGCTTCTAAATCTATTTTGGAATTAATTCAATATTATGTAAAACTATATGTACACACACACATATATGTGTATGTATTTACCAACTAGAAGTTTAAAATCATAGAAATGTGACTTCTCCAATAAGAACACACATGATCAACCATTCTTTAAAAAACACTGGACACTGAATGATTCTGGAAATTAATATGGTTAGTTACTTTTGTAATTACAGGGTCTTAGAATCCTCATATTCCTTTCCCTTCTAGGAAATCTATTTTCAGATTGTAGATCAAAAAAGTCAACAATTCAAATTATAAATTAATAATCTCTACAGAAGGCAAACAATTTATATCCATTACAGGTCACACTTTTAGATCCATGCATGTTATATCTATATACACATAGCTATACCCATACATTAGACACATTTGCTAAATGTATATGTTGTAGAGTTGCATGTAGTGTTTTAATAAAGAATTCAAGAAGTCTTAAAGAAGGTACTGGAAGAACACTTCTTAAGGATGTTATAGAGGGGATTAAGGACCTTCCACTTCTGAGATCCTATGATGAAACTAACACTTCTAAAAATACAACAGCCCACACCATGTGCAAAAATGACTAGAGATACCATTAGGAAAAGGCCAGGTATGCTGAGAACACATGAGAACTAATGACCACTTTAAAGTGACCTGAAATACATTATAGAAGGTAAGCATGAAAATTGGAAAACATGGGTTTTAATGCCAAATAGGCACCTGGATCACAGAGTATACTAATTTTGGTTTGATTTCCTTATTTGTAAGACAGCAATGAACCCACTTGCCCCTTTTTCTTAATTTTCTTATAATTTTTTAAATTAAGACTATCAAATTTATGTTCATATATTTAGAAATGATTAAAATAGTCATTACGTATTATCCAAGGTACTGCTTCATTACTCCCCTTTTATGAAAGCATGCTTTATACATGAAAAACTATATAACATCCATTAAAATGACTTGCCTTCCTGGGAAAGGAACTAGAGTCAAGGAGCTAACCTTTTTTCCCTACAGGCCAGTACTGAAACCAAGGTGGTATAGTAGAAAAAGCACTGGATTTGGAGTTAGAGGACCCTGGTTCAAATCCTGGCTCTCTTGCCACTTAACCTCTCTGGGCTTCAGTTTCCTCATCTGAAAAAAAAGAAATGAGGCAATAGTACTGGATGGACCTTCAAGCTTCCTTTGGATCAGGGATAGAGTAAAACTAATGCAGCAAAAGGCAAAGAAAGTCAAATGGAGTTATCCAAAAGTGATAGCCTAACCTAAACACATATAGGAATATATGCATATAAATGTATTATACATGTACTTGTAAGTATAAAGGTTAAAACTATCAGTAAAATGAACTCTCTGGGTAACTGTAAATTTGCCAGGTACAATTAAATATTCACCACTAAAGACTTACTCTGACAGCACATAAGAGTGTGGTGAGATGATTCTAGAAAATCTAGATGATTTTCTAAGGCTGAAAGAGTATTAAGTATGGACCCAGTAATTGAGTATGGGTCCAATGTTTTAAGACCAATGAGCTAAATTTGGCAAAGCTTCCCACTAGGTTGGCTCTAAGTTCATTTTTCCCCCCTCTGGCTATAACAACTTTCCAAAACCACTTACTAAGTTTCACTGTCATCTATGTTGGTGAGGAGGAGAATCTATACCAAAGAAATTATACTTTTAAATACTGAAGTATTCAGATAAACACATGTCCACCACACTGCTCTTATTAATAATAGTTGTTATGCAAAAACTATTTGACAGATCTGTACTTTAAAAAATCTACATATGATCCCCATAAGGATTTGGGAGTATTTTGGTAGTGTTACATTAAGTAGGAGGAATAGGGAAACATGGTCATTTGTGAGCAGGATAGAGAACTTTATCTTCCTCCAATGTCCTGGTATCTGACACTAAATTCACAAGTCTTCTGCAAGCTCTAAAGCAATTTTTAAAAGCTTCATGCAACCAGAGAAGATCAAGTATAACTCCTGTAACATTTCAGAAGAACCTACTATCACAGAATACTAAATCAAGAATACAATTATTCTACTGAGTCCCCAAACAATGCTGCTTAGTGTCAGAGGAGAAGACTAAAATCTGGGTGTTCTAACTACTAGTGTAATACTCTAAATACATGTGACACTATGACCTGTTAATGTTACAAATGAAATGTCTTTATCACTTGTCTATTTAAAGTTGTCTTAATAATATATAATAGCTAAAAATTAAAACTACATTCACCAAAGAAACAGCCATAATGAGCCATTTTTCCCTCAGATATCATAATTTGTACTAAGGGAATCATAGTCAAGGTCTTCATACACATCATTCTTCCCCGTGGGTCCTTTAGGGTTCAGTCACACGGGCTTACTTGCTGTCCCTCACACAGACTCTGCTCCCACTCCCATCTCTGTCTTTGTACTAACTGACCTCCATTTCTGGAATATTCTCCTTCCTCACCTCAGAACCTCTGGTTTCTTTCAGAAACCACCTTTCTCAATTACCTCAGCAGCTAGAGCCCATCTCTCTAAGGCTACCTTCTATTTTATAATTAGCTTTTATACATCTATACAGTATGGAAGTTCCTTTAAACCAGGCTTCTCCTTTTCCTTTTTCTTTGTGATCCCCAGCGCAGAGGTGGGCACGTAATAAGTTCTTTAAAAAAAAAAATAGCAACCCTCCAATTACATGTTAAAAATTTTTAAAAATATTTTAAAAAAGTTTTGAGTTCTATATTCTAATCCTTCCTCCCCTAACCCCTCTGAGACAGTAAGCAATCTAATACGGATCACAGATACTTATGCAATCATGTAAAACATTTCCATACTGGTCATTTTTTGCAAAAAGGCTCAGAAAAAGAATGAAAGAAAATGAAAAATAGTATGCTTTGTTCTGTATTCAGACAATATCAGTTCTTTCTCTGGAGGCAGATAACATTTTTCATCATGAGTCTTTTGGTATTGTCTTAGATCATTGAATTGCTGAAAATAGCTAAATCATTCACAGTTCTTCATCATACAATGTTGTTACTGTGTACAATGTCCTCCTGGTTCTGCTCACTTTGCATCAGTTCATGTAACATGTCTTTCCAGGTTATTTCTGAAATTATCCTGCTTGTCATTTTTTATAGCACAATAATATTCCATCACTACATTCCAGTTTGAGTTCTCAAGACCAAGACTAAAAGACAAACTGCTAAGTATAGCAGAATTCTTTATGAACTATCTTATTAGCAACTTATGTGAGGTAGAATCATTTATAAAGATCCACTTTTAAACATCTACAGTTGAAAGTTCTTTCTTGCCCATAGCTACACCTATTATGTCTATTTGGTTGAATCTAAAAGATTTGATTTATCATCTAAACAACAAGTCTGTCTCTTACCTACAAGTGTCTATAGGAAGTCATCATTCAGATGTGTCACCATCACCAAAATTTAACATGTAAGGGAATATTCAAAACCAAATTCATCACTGCCACCCCACAAAGTGCTTTCAGTATATAATGGCACCACAAATTCCCTAATCTCCCAAGCTAGAAATCTAGGAGTGATCTTAAAGTCTTTTTACTTCATGCTTAGTTTCAATCTGTCAATGAATATGATAATGATAATAATATAAGGAAAATGACAATAAAGACAGGTAAGAATGTAGAATTTCAAGAAATTTTGAACCTGTAGAAGATGTAACCCAGTCTCAACCCATTTTTGCACAGAATGGAAAATGAAATCAAAGCAATATTCTCCTCTTCCCCCAGCATCCTTTACAGACCTAAAATCACTGTTAGTTTAATGAATGAAAGAAAAAGCATTTATCAAGTATTTGCTATGTGCCAAGAACTCTAGCATGCACTGGAGATACAAACAGAAAAGTGAGACAATCTTCACTCCCCAAAAACTCACACATTAATTGGGAGAAGACAACACATAAAAGAGAGTTAAGTTGCAGAGCAAATGAAGTGGCCCAGAAATTGCAAGGGTTCAGGGGTGGGGTGGATGGCAAGGTCCAAGGATCCTTAGGTTTCATCAGTAAATTTAGTGACAACGATAAGCCACTGCTGGGCACAGAGGAAGGGCAGATGATAAGCTCTGGAGGACCATGGAAGGCAATAGAAAGGCAAATAGTCCTCAAGTTCTTTGGATAGCAGAAGGCTGCTGACTTCCACCTTATCTAAGCCTTGTGAGAAATCAAGGAGCCCAGGGAAGACTGACCTAGGTGGTGGGAGGTCTTCCTATTGTTTTGGGAATCCTGAAGGGGAAGGTGCTGACGTTAGGAATAAAGATTCCAATCCCTTATTGACATCTTCCCACCACTAGCTGTACTGATGGGAAGAATTTTTTCAAACTATATTTTATATAACTTAGTAGCTATAATGAAAATTATAATTGACAAATATATTTTAAACATAATTTATTAAAGTAATTACACCCACACTTATGGGTAACTGAATTTACCTTTAAAGGTTATTTTTAAATAAACAAATAAAGCCACTAACTTTGTAAGGAATGCCACGTGTCTCAGGTTTTCACCATTCTATGTGAAGGAGATTCAAATGCTCAAATGGATCCGTGATCTCAATTAAGAAAGTCCTTCCAATGATGCAGATGACAACCCCTCTATGCCTATCCATCCTGTATAACTCTGCCCCTTTTCTCCCTTAAGTTCCCCACAGGGAATTACAATGCGCTGGAAGCTTTCTGTGCTTTCTGAGAACACTGTGGGATTATCAATGGAACACTCTGGCTGTCAACCTGGCATTCCTTGTTTGTCACAAGATGAACATGTCTTATTTTCCTGTCATATAATTACTTGATAATATTCTTCACTCCTGTTCTTTGGAGTTCCTAACTGGTTCTATGTTTTAGCCTGCTCACAACCATAATACATCACTCCACTGCCCTGTGTGCAATACTCATTTTAATTTCTTTAAAGGCAGTTGTAATCCACATTTTGCTGCAATATAGCAACATCAGGAGAATGTTAATGTTAAAAATATGTGCCGATGCTTTCAAGGAAAGCATGTCCATTTTTCAGGGAAAAAGGTGCCTTCTGGGGACTTTTTATATTTAAAAAAAAAGTCCCAACAATTCTTCTAGAATTCATATAACCTTGTATAAGCTGTATGATCCTGGGCAAATTACTTAATCTCTCTTTGCCTCAGTTTCCTCTTCTGAAAAAAGAGGGGGGTAATAATAGCACCTACTTCCCAGGGCTGTTGTGAGAATCAAATGACATAATATTGTAAAGCACTGAGCACAGTGCCTGGCATATAGTGCTATGTAAATGTTAGCTGTTACCGTTGTTGTTGTTAAAACTATATACTTGATAACCTCTACCATTTTCTCCTACACGTCACATCCTCAATCACCATCCCACTCTCAAATTTTCAACCTCTCCTTCTCAACTAGTTCCTTCCTATTGTTTTCAAACAAGATTGTTTCTTCCATCATAAAAAAAAAAATTCTTCCCTAGGCACTTAAGCTATTATCCTTTATTTTTCCTCCCTTTCTTGGCCAAATTCTTTGAAAATGTTACTTATACTTATCTACTGCCTCCACCTCCTCTCCTATTACCTATTTCTTAACCCTTTGAAATGTGGTTTCCCAGCTCATCACTCAACTGAAACTGCTCTCTCCAAAATCACCAATTGACAAATCTGATGACTTTTCTCAGTACTAATGCTCCTTGACCTATCTACTACATTTGACATTGTTGGCCATCTTCTTCTGGATACTACTTCCTTGGTAAGTTTTCATGACACTCCTCTCTTAATTTGCCTCCTACCTGTCTGACTACCCCTTCTGAGTCTTCTTTTCTGGTCCATCACCCACATCATTTCCCCTAAGTGGGGTATTATTCCCTAAGATTCTGTCCCATAACCTCTTCTCCATTATTTTCTCTTTTGGGATATTCCATAGGTTTAATTCTCATCTCAAAGTAGATGACTTCTAGATCTCTCTTCCTGCCTCCTCCCCATCATATGTGTGTGTGTGTGTTTCAAGCTGGATATCTTGAAGAAATCTTGAGTAGTCCTCACTCTCCACCCCATATTGTCAATCAGATGTCAAATCTTGCTGTTTATACCTTTACAATATCTACCAGTTACCACCTTAGTCAAGGTCCTTATCACCTTTTATGTAGATTATTGCAATATAGCCTCCCAAATGGTCTCCTTGCCTCAAGCCTCTCACCATTCCAGGTATCACTGTCCTTACAAATCTAACCATGTAATTAACCTACTTAACCAAAGCCAGGGGTTTCACATCTAGGATAAAATATAAATTACTTTGTCTAGCTTTTAAAGTCCTGTATAATCTGGCCCCAATCTAAATTTCGTGGCTCACTGGACATTACTTCCCTCCTGAACCTGGTGACTGGACAAACTGGTCTATTTTTTCATACTGGACACTTCATGATCTCATTGCCTTTGCAGTGGCTATCCCATTTTCTGGAATGCTCTTCCTCCTTACAGAGAGTTCTACACTTCCTTTAAGATGAGGTTCAAGCTCATCTTCTACATGAAGCCTTTCCTGATTCTCCTCCCAACTGTTAGTGCTCTCCCTCCCAAACTCCCTTGTAGATATTTATACTCGGTCACTTTGTATTTATGCTGCATGTATTTCATATGCACTTGTTGTCTCCCTAATTATAATGTAACTGCATTGCAAGGAACAATTATTTCATTCTTTGTACTTACATCTCCAGTGCCTAGCACATAACAGTAACTTAATAAATACTTGTTGATTGGCCTTATGCCTTGCGCCTGATATTTCTTATCAGAAAGTCAGTGAACAGGGCTCTTTCTCTAATAATATCTTCTTGATATAATCTTGAATGGCTTTAACACCTTGTTGTCAAAGTGCCTATAAACTGTGCTTTGTTCTACCAAATTAATTGCCTTTAAATAATCAATAATTACAAGATCTTAAAATCTCCATATATTTCTATTAACTATAAAATGGCAAAAAGACATTAGTATATTATTATACTGCAAAAGCCTTCTTGTTGCTCAATACTCTCATCGATAACACCCTTGACTTATGAACAGATGACTCTCATAAAGTATAGAGAGTAATCACGTAGGTTGACAATTATTGATGGTCTCTACTGGTCTCATTTCACTATTAAGGTCTAAGAGTTTTTCCATGCCTTTAGTATCTTCCCCTCCTTCAAAAACCTTTGTATATTGGTCCCTCAATTCTATAACAATCCTATCAATTCCAGCACAGAACTCCTCCATATACATTTGCTTTAATTTGGATATTTTCCCCATCTTTGTTCTCTTTAAGGTTATTTTTATCTCCTCTATAAGCACATCTGAGACTGATGTTAGGGTCCAAGTGGGGTGAATGTGTTGATCTTGACAGAAAAAAAAACAGTTTGTTATCATGACTTTTGCAAATCATTTCCACATTTCTTTTTTCGGTAATTCTCCTTCCATTTTTACCCTTGAATGTCCTTGGGATGGCTTTGTCTAGTTGTAATCTCGCCAAACTTTCTTAAAATTGGTTTTTGCCTTCCACTATCTTTCTCTGCTTTATGAAATGATACTACTTCTAGGTTTTTTTTTTAAATTAGATTTTACAAACCAGTTTACATTCTAACTTGATATTGTTGGCAGCCATCTCTCTCCGTCTGGCAAACAAGTCAGATGTCTGCTGATTAAGGCAGTTTCTGAGGCTCTTATGAGCTCCTTGGTGTGGTAGTAAATTTATATTCGTTAAACTTCTGGATAAAATTATTATGGTTAATGTCATTTCTGTTTTTGAAGTAAGCAAGAGTTAAAACAGAAATTACTGATACTATAGTAAACCAAAGAAAAGTATTCTGATTTAGCGTGAAATAGTTGTAGAAAAAATACTTGTTTTCAGAAAAAGAACTGAGAGACAACACGTTAGGTGGAATTCTAGGTAGCCTTTTCTGCTTCTATTGAAACTGTTTTTCACCTTTAAAGACTCCTTAGGGCACCACAAGCTAGTTCTTCCCCTCCTCCTTAATACGTCTAAGTAAGTAGGAGTTGGCAGGGTGTGGTGGGGGCAGTTCCATTTGGAAACACAAAGGACATATGCTTCCTCTATCTCTGAACCTACCTGGAAGTCATAAGCCTGACCTGGTTCTCACTACCACAACCACCACTATTACTGCAGCAATCAACTAAGGAGGTACCACTGGTCAAGGAAGCCTTGCATCAACATTCTAATTAAAACCCTGGGGGTGACTTAGTTTAACAAGTTGCTATGAGTTTTGTGTTCTTTATGTCACATGACTGGCAAATTCTTTCCTCTTTCTCCTCTATAACCACTGTGATTCAAAACTCTTATATTTCTGAGTGAAAAACCATCTGCCTTGCTGCATCTTTTGAACTTTCATTCTTGACCAAATTCAACTCTATGGTCCCTATCTACCTTTTCCTAATCCCTTCCACTGAGCCTGCCAACTCTGGACACTAGAATCTAGGTTTCTCCTGAATGTGCTACATCATTTACCATCTTCTCCAATGCAAATACCTCTCTCATGACTCCCAACTTACAGATGTTGAGGGCCAGATGGATGAGTTGGCATGGTTATTTTTTATTTCAATTCTTTTAATAGTCACATTACCATCTATGCCAACCTGTCCAAGTCTTTGTTGCTATCAACTATGAATGTCCAGATCATTCTCTATCCTTTCTGAATGAGTTCAGTATTGGTTTCATAGTCTTCCTTTCCATTTTAGCTCCTTTATACCATCCTTCATGGCTTTAGTCTTCACACTGATGACTCTTGGAATACTTTGGCTTCCCAGTTCACCAGCATCCTCAACATCAGCCCTCTAGGACTTCTATCTCTATTCCAAATTAGCCATTCATAGGGTAGAAAGGTAGATCTTACTATGAACACAAAATATTCTACCGGAAAGATCCTGAACTAGTTCTCCTCTATAACTACAATATCCTGTACCTCCACTTCTCCCATTGCCTCACTCATTAACTGTAAGTGTACTCCTCCTGATTCTCAATGCAACCTTTAGTCCATAATACTTTTTTTTCAGGCTATCAACATCACCTTCTCCTACCCCTTTTTTGTCCTTTCCTTGAATACTGATTGAATGGTAATTTTTATCCCTAGGTCACTCCTATCATCTAAATTGTCAGTTCCTTCTCTTAAGCTACCAACTGTTGCAGGAGGGATTTGGTCTCATGACAAATTCATATTATCTGTCAGCAGGGTACAAAGAAAATACAGTAAATTTAGAATCTGATGACCTAGGGCTGAATCCTGACTCTTCCACTTAGAAGGCAAGTGACTTCTCTAGGTTTCCTGTTTCTTTATCATGAAGTAAAAGGATTAGACTAGATAATCATCTTGGTCTCTTCTGGGCCTCCGAACCATATCTACACACACATTTATTTATTTGTTTATTCATTCATTCATTCATTCATTTATTTATTACTTTTTGGAGGGCAACTGGGGTTAAGTGACTTGCCCAAAGTCACTCCGCTGGTGTGTCAAATGTCTGAGGCCGGATTTGAACTCAGGTCCTCCTGACTTCAGGGCCGGTGCTCTATTCACTGAGACACCTAGCCGCCCCTACAAATACATTTATTGATCTCTAACTGACTCCTTATCACACATTCCTCCCCCACTACAATAGATTTTCCTAAAATCTTCTCAACATCATATAAACTAGGTACCTTATTTCCTAGCAGACTGCCTCACCTTTTTTCAATGAGGAAAAACAGGTTCCCTCATCTATTCTCTCCACTTCAAAACTCTTCATTCTTTCATCCCTCCTAGGTTCCATAGTAGACTTGGAGTAAGGAAGACCTGAATTCAAGTTTTGCTTCAGACACTTACTAGCTATCTGACCCTGGGCAAGTCACTTAGCTCCTCTCAGCCTGAGTTCCCTCATCAGTGAAACAGGCACAATAACAGTACCTATCACACAAGACTGTGGTGAGGATCAAATATGACAATGTTATTCCTTTATTCTAATCTTAGAGAATGAGAAAGCAATTCTCTTTGCCAAGGCTAATCTTTCTACTTTGGCCCATAACCCCAATAGTTCCTCTATTCCTTTCAAGATCTGGTCCCTATTGATTAGTTGGTCCAGATGAACTACATTCCCAGGCCCTGAAACAAGTGAAAGGTGTGACTGCTGAACTACAGACAGTGATATCTGAAAAAACAAAACAAATCAAAACAGGAAAGTTAACACAAGATTGGAGAATTGCCCTGATTTTCAAAAAAGAGAACTATCTGTAAAATATAGGTCAACTTGAGTCTGATTCTTAAGAAAATTCTATAGCAGATCATTAAAGAGATGGTTGTTGAACATCTAGAAAGAAATAGCACTTACAAAGAGTCGGCATGGCTTCATCACGAACAGATCATGCCAGACTAAATTTCCATTCTGACAAGATTACTACACTAGAAAGTGAGGGAAATGCTATGCATATATTTACCTAGATTTTAAGCAAAGCTTCTGAAAAAGTATCTCATACTATTCTTGTGAAGAAGATGGAGGATTATGAATTAAGCAATGATGCAATCAGAACAGGTTGGATGGCCAGTTTCAATCTGTTAATTATTCAGTATCAGTGTGGTAGGAGGTCTTCACTGGAAGATTTGTACATGGCCCTGTGCTGTTTAACATTTTAATGAATGACTTAGATAAAAGCACAAATGGCTTGCTCATCAAATTTGCAGATGACACAAAAGTAGGAGGGACAACTAACACTGTGGATAACAGCCCCAAGATTTAAATTAGGGATTCTTAATGTTTTCTATGTCATAGACTCCTCTGGAAATCTGATGAAGATTATGGAGTTTTCTCAGAATGTTTTTATGTGCAAGAAACACATAGAATTACAAAGGAAACTAGTGATACTGAAATACAATTATTAAAATATATATTTTTAAAATTCACAGTTAAGAACCAGAGTTAAAAGAAATTGGAGATATTAAATCTGAAGAACACTCAAAGGGTGGAGGGAGGTATGACGGCTTGTCTTTAGGTATTTTGAAGGACTGTCAAGTAGAGGAGTCACCAATATTGTTGCATTTGGATCCCAGTGGAAAGAATCAAAAACGATGAGTGAAGGTTGAAAAGAAAATCTAGGCTTGATGTCAAGACTAACCTCCTAATAATTAGAACTGTCCATGAGTAGAATGGACTACCCCAGAGCGTGGTCGATTCCACCTTCTTGGAGGTCTTAAAGCAGACACTTGTTGGTATATTATAGTGGGGTTCCTTTTAAGTAAAAGTTGGACTTGATTACTACAAAGATATCTTACAATGCAACTTCTGTAAGTCATTATCCTTTACCTCACAAATCTAAGTAGTTGTCAAATCTTCTCATTTTTATCTCCACAACATCTGTTCTTTTCTCTCTATTCATGTGGCCAGGACCTTAGTTCATACTTTCATACCTTCTGCCTAGATTACTGCAATAGACTCCTAACTGGTCTCCTTGCCTTAAGGTTCTTTCCATTCCAGAATTCATTCTTCACACAGGTACCAAAGTAACCATGTCATTTCCTACTCAATAAATTTTAGTGACTCCCTAGTGACTCTAAGATCAAATATTTCTTCTTTTTCCTGCCCCTTTCAAATGTCTATTTTACGTATTTTTCTAATGTACATATAATACTACATGTATATATTGTCTAGATGTTCAAACTTTTTTACCAACAAGGATGTACAATCAAAAAGGTCTAAAGACCACTGTTCTAGACAAACTGAAAAACCGGCTGTCCCCTGAAAATTCCATTTCCCATTTCAATGGCAGCACCTCTCCACAATGCTTCCAGGGATGGGGAACCTGTGACCTTGAGGCAATATGTGGCCTTCTAGGTCCTTGGGTACAGATTTCTGACTGAGTCCAAGTTTTACAGAACAAATCCATTTATTAAAGGGATGTGATCTGTGAAGTTTGGATTCAGTCAAAGGGCTGCACTTGAGGACCTAGAGGGCCACATGTAGCTTTGAGGCCGAAGGTTCCCCATTGCTGTAGACTTCACTCCTTAATTAGATACACCTTTGAAAATTATTCTCTTCTATCAAGACTCAGTTCAGCATTGTATTTTCTTCTCAAATTTTTCTTGTAGTAGTTTTTGCTATGCCTCTATCTGTCCATTTCATTTCCCACTAGGAGAATGTGAGCCTCTTAGGAAGAGACCATGTTTTTATCATTGTAATTTTAGACCCCAGAAAAGTCCCCCACATAGAGCAAGTGCTTAATGTCTATTCTATAGAATTAGAGTTTTATCCATATTGAATATTCCTTTTGTATTCTTTCAGATTTTAATTTATCTCTGGGCTTGGTGTATTTCTCAACACAGACTATTGGCATATACTAGGGAAGATGGGCTATTCTGAAGCAGGTAAGAAACAAGTAGGAGCCGCCTGTGTGTGTGTGTGTGTGTGTGTGTGTGTGTGTGTGTGCGCGCGCGCGCGCACACGTGCATTTCAAGGGCAAGATGGATGGAGAGATACTCAAGAGAATGCCAGATGTATTCCTTCATCAAACCCCAGGTGATTTTATTCTGCAAAGTATCTTTGCAGCATCAAGTCCTAAGTGTGCTTTCTGTTTTGTTATTTAGTCCAATGTAGGAGCAGTGCTGTCATTGCTCACATTTCTACCTTTGAAGCATGAACCCAATGGATTTATAGCAGTATGAATAAGTAAAATAAAAGGTTGCTGTTTATTAATTTTTAAAAAATTGTTTACTTTGCTTTTTTCCTGCACTTCTAAATAAAAATACATGTAGATTCTTGAAAAAACAACTGTTTTTAGGGAGGCAGTGTGACATAATAGAATAAACACTGTATTTTAAATGAGGGGACCTGGGTTCAAGTCCCAGCTGTGTAACCTTGCTCAAATGATCCCTGAACCTTAATTTTCTTATCTGTTAAAAAAGGTCAATAAATGCATATATTATCTCACAAGTAGTTCCTAGCACTGAATCTAACTACAAAGTATTTCAAAGATTTAAATCAGGAAGGGATTTTGAAGGGCAGTTAGTCTAACCCCCCATTTATAGATGAGGCACAAAGAGCTTAAATGACTTATCTGCTTAAGGTCACACAAGTAGCAAATCAGAGGGCTAGGATTTAGGATCCTTCTGCGTTCAAACTCAATTAACTTTCTGCTGCTCCATGCCATATATCCAATATTATCATTTGGCAAAGAATATTAATAAAAGTACACTGTAATTCAGATAATTATAATTTTACATAAATGTTTTTCTACTGGATATTTTTTAGAAATCATCCTGGAGAATAAAGGATCAGTAGCAAGATAAAAAAACTTTTCCTCCTTCTGAAATAAGTTTACTCCCTCTCCCTTTTGGAAAGATAAAGGGAAATAGACAATATGAATTTTTTAAAAGCAAACTATTTCTTCCTCCTGCTTTTCTGGTTCTTTATCGCTCTACTTTTGAGTTGTTCCCCCTTAACTTTCTCTTCCTCACCACCAACACCCTCATTTACAAGCACTTAACACTTCACACCTAGATCAGTGTATGGGCCAGAGCTTCCTAATTTTAGCCTTTCTTCCCTCTAATTTATCCTGACTTGAACAAAAGGTCAAATAGTTAAAAAGAAATAATGGGAAAAACCTGAAGAAAAGGGAATTAGAACTAGCAGGTCTCAAACTACAACATAACATCAAAACTATATGGAACCTATTTTTAAAAAAGTAGTATTAGTGGAACAGACTAACAAAGTAATGCAGGGCTTAACAAAAACTCAGCAACACAAATTACTGGGATAAAACTTGTTATTTGATATGAAGAGTAAAAAGCAAAGAATAAATTTAGATTTATCTTTCACTATATACAACAGTAAGTGATAAAACAAATTGTCACATTCCTAAAAAATTAGGCCAGACATACAGCATCCTCTATATATAAATATAGTTGACAGATAATTCATAACTAGAAAATAAATATAAATTATACCAAAAAAAGTGATTTCAATGTTTTTCCAAGTAAAACAGAAAAAAAGTAGGTGCCTATTATTGGGTAACTGTTAAGCAAACTATGGTACATAAATGCAATGGAATATTACAGTGCTGTAGAAATGATCAATATGAAGAATTCAAAGAAACATGGGAAGACTTATATGAATGATATAATGAAGTAAGCAGAATCAGGAAAACAATATACACAATGACTACAACAATATGAATAAAAAGAAAAAAAGGAAGCTGAATGCTGTGCCATTAAAAGGACCAAGCTAGGTCCTAGAAAAGAAATAATACACCTCTCTTCCTTCTCTGAAAATGTGAGGGAGACTATGGTATGGAACATTGCATATACCATCAGACTATGTTGGTTACTCTTACTGAACTGTTTTTTCCCTCTCTTGCTATTTTGTTCTTTATTACAAAAGATGGCTTACTGGAGAGGTATACAGGGCATCCTGAAAGTCAGCACCGCTGTAAGCTAACACACTGTATATCTGGAAATGAAGGCGATGTTTTAAAAAGCAAAAGATATCAAGTCTTTAAAAAACTTCTGTATCAATAAGGTCAATGCAACTAGAATAAATAGAGAAGCCTGTGACTGGGGGGAGAAGAATGGAGGGGGAAATCTTTGTATCAAGCATTTCTCATAGAAGTTCACTATCAAAGATAAATAGAAAATCAACAAAATTTACATTAAAAAATTGATGCAAATTTCTAAGACTAAGAGGCATTCATTCCCAAATGGGTAAGTATTAAAATGAAGAGTTTCAAAATAAGAAATGCAGTCTAAGTAAGCATAAACACAAGAAAACACACTAAGTCACTAAGAATAAGAGAAATACAAATTAAACCAATTCTAAGGCATCAAATCCAACAAACTCACAAAACATGAAAGTCATAACATTGGAGAGACTGAAGGAAGAAAGTCATACTAACTGGCTGCTAGTGCAACTATGAATTAGAATAACTACTCTGGAAATCAATTTGGAATATGAGAAAAGGTAATGGACCATCTATGCCCTTTGACCATATGATCTAATATTAGGCCCTATGGTGGTCAATGACAGAAAGAAAGGTTCCACTTATACCAAAATATTCATTACATCACTTTTTGTAGAAGCAAAAAATAGGAAACAAAGTACCCATGTGTTTGAGAATGCAAACAAACTTCAATATATAGTATCCCAAAAATCTCAATGTAGTTTTAAGCTTTTGCCTAATGGAAAAGAGTTTGCTATAGAAATGTTGATCAAGAAATATTTTAAAGTTTCAGTTTAAAACTGCACTGAGACTTTTGAGACATTCTGTGTATTTATGTAATGGAAGACTACTGTTCTTTAAGGAACAGCAAATATTAGGAATTCAAAGCAACATGAGAAGATTTACATGAAGAGTTAAGAAAGTACAAGGAGGAAAAAGTACAAAATGCCTATAATATGAAAGACAACACAACTCAGATTAAATCACCAATATCTGCTGCAGATGACTGGTGTTGGAACATACTACCCTCCTCTTAGGAGAAGAATGATAGACTATAAGTAAAATGTAACATTTGGTTGGATGTCTTGCAGTCATATTTAGTTACTTTTGTTATAAGGTCAGGGGATAGAGATTGTTGGAAATGAAAACACAAAAGAAACTATTATCAAAACTTTTTTTTTTAAGCCTGGTTATTCTCTTTCTTCAGTTAGGATGTCTTTGATCTTGTATAGGATACTCCAAGAGAATGGGGGAAAAGTCAGCATACAGGCCAAGTTTTGTTAATATTTTCTTTATCATTTTTTTCCATAATAATGTCTATTATTTTTCTACATATTTGGCATTGTCTTTTATTTCATATGCCTTGAAAAAAATCAATCCCACAATACTCTCTAAATTTTATCACCTCTAACATAGAATCCTCAGTGGATACTTGGTGTAATATAACAGTTTTCCCCATCTTTAATTTTCTTTAGTGTCATTTCTACTTCCTCATTCAGGATATCAAGATTAAAATGTTACAGTCAAAATGTGATCACTACATTCTAACTGATGATGAAAAGTTTGTTATAGAAATGATCACTCTTGGGGCAGCCAGGTGGCTCAGTGAGTAAGAGCACAGGCCCCAGAGTCGGGATGACCTGGGATCGAATCCGGGCTCTGACAGCACCACACCCAGAAATAACTGGCTGTGTAACCTTGAGCAAGTTACTTAACCCCAATTGCTTAAAAAAAAAAATGATCATAGTTCAATCCTTATTAACTAAGAATGTCAAAATTGCTATGGCTTTAGTTCCAGTAGGATGTCCAGTTTATCAATGGACAAAGATCTTACACTTGAAGTACTAACTGCTAAATGCTTATGGACAATCTATCCTATACAATCCCTGCTTGTTCTACTATTCTGTCCTGGGGGTCATTTGGGACTTTTCTTTGTCTAAAACACTGATGATGTCAGATTATTCACATACTGAGGATATACTTCTGTAGAAGTTAGGCAGGACCACAGAAAACCTGAACCCTGGACTATAGCTGAAAGTCTTTCTAGCAGAAGAGAACTTAACAGAGTTTGAAATCCCCTGGCAAAGCTTGGAGAACCTGGGGTTAACTCCAAAATGAAGTGCTGAAATAAAGCAAATGTAACTGAAAGTCAACAAAGGAGAATATAAGGATGGATGTGTGAGAGTTACAATATTTACACTTGGAAAGCAATGAATCCTTGAAGTACTAACATAAATACCATTTCCTTAACACTGACCAGGTACTGGTAGGTAGAGACAGGAAGTAAACAAAAGCAAGATTTTTGTCTTCATAACTCACAATCAAATGAGAAAACATAAATACATTAAACCTTAAAGTGCTATGTAAATGAGAAGTATAATTACAATCTAGTTGGGGGGGAAGTAACTTACATGCAAAAGTAAAGAGTACAAATGATTAACTGTCAAAATGATTATTATCACTAAATACAACAGTATCTCTGGGAAGTTGGAGATCAAGGTGGGGAGACAAGAGTGGTAAAGAAAGGTCTTATGGAGGTAGTGGGACACCAATAAGAATATGATAAATGGGTAGAATTTAGATAGGAGAGAAAAACAACTTTTTACATGGAAAGAATCTGTCTAAGGCAAATACAATTTGTCAACATACGCACTACTACAAAGTCGTCTATTTAAAGCTGGGTTTGAGGAAACATGTGATGTATCTTTGGATCAAATTGAAAACAAAATAAAATTTAAAAAATCCACAGCAGAGTAAATATCTAAAGAAACTGAAATGTCTCAAACATCTAAAAGAAGGAAATAATTTCATTTCTAACATTTTCTTGTTCAAGAAGACCATGTATAGGAAAAAAGAAGCCCCTTAATTCTAAATCCTGGACACCAATTCCCCTTTTCCACTTCTGACTCAGAGAATTCTAATCAAATCAATACAATCTTTACCTATGGAAAGGGTGGGTCAAATGACTGACCTAGTGTTGCACTCAAGAATTCTTTTGACTTTTAAGACTCAGGGTCCCTGGTACTCTACTATAAAAATGTCAGATTCTTGAGGGTTTGGACCTTCTCACACCAGTATTTGTATTCTGAGCACTCAGGGTCTTTCATTTTTTAATTCAAAGTGTCATTGAATTTTAAGTAAACTGTTAAGTACATATTACAAAGAAACATTCATCCTTGACTGTTTTTGCCTAATTAAGTACAGGCAGCTAGGTGGCTCAGTGGATAGATTTCTAGCCTGGAGTTAGGAAGACCTGAATTCAAATTCAGCCTCAGACACATAACAGCTGTATAACTCTGGGAAAGTCACTTAACCCTATTTGCCTCAGTTTCCTCATCTGTAAAATGAGCTAGAAAAGGAAATGGCAAGCCATTCCTGTATCTTTGCCCAAAAACCCCTAACTGGGGTCATGGGCACAGTTGAAACAACAATTAAATATAGTCAAAGTTGTGGCTGCAATTACTTAGTAATAACCAAAAATTGTAAAGGCATTAACTTACATAATTTATGAATTAACTGACTACACATCCAGAAGTCTTGCACTTAAGGAATTTTCAGGCTTGTTCCAATAGAATGAAAGATTCTAAGGGCAGGGTTGTTTTTCCATTTCTTCTTTGTATCCACAGTGCCTTGAACACCCAGGAGACACTTAATAAAAGCTTGTGGTTAGGTTATAAAAAGAACAATTCCTGTAGTCTACAGATGTTGAGAGTGATGAGGAGACAACATAGAAAAAAGTAAGATCTCTTAGAGCCAGGAAAGTCCTATTAAAGTGCAAGAACATTACTGCCATGAAAATAATGATGGACTTTGACCACTAATTTAACCCTATGTCCACAGAACATTATCAGTTTAATCTACTGAAATAGAGAACTATATAAATTTTGTAACATTAAGTCAATGAGAAAATGACACTTGCTAAATATGGTCTTAAAATATATATTCTGTAAGTTGTATTTACCCACAGGTTAGAGGGAATGTGATGGACTAGAAAGTGCACTAGATAATGAAACAGGAGCCTTGGGTTCTAATTTTTCTTGATTATGCCACTAACAAAGCTCTTTCATTTTGGGCAAGTCCTTTAAGTTGTATAATCCTCTATTAAACACTTTATGTCAGGCACTCTGCTTTAACCTCTCTAGGCTCAATTTCCAGCCCTGTAAAACAGAGGAGTTGGACTGGATCATCTTTAAGGTCTTTTTCAGCACTAAAATTCTACATGTGGATATATTTAGTTAAATATACCATATTACAACATTTAGGCGGAAAAGGGAAGCAATATACTTTTATTAAACACCCATTATGTGCCAGGCACTATGAGATTTAAAGTAGCAAATTAGATTCCAAATACAAATCTCAACCAAAATTCTCTCAGCAGTTATTGGTTTAGGGAGTTATTAATATAAGCAATAGAAAAAAATTTATGGAGAAAATGGTTTCTCTGTGGTGCTTTATCAACAGCATAATTCTAAAATTATCAGCTTTATGAAGTATGTGAACCATTCAAGTTAACTCTAATGACCTTACAACTATTTTATCACCATAATAACTGCACTACCATATTTTACAATGATCAAACAAGAGTACTCCATTTTTTAGGCTTTATATTAAAATATAAGCAACATTTCAAGTTAATTTAAAAGCAGGCAAAAGATTAACTTAAGAACAGGTCAAGATTTTGGGGACTAGAAAAATAAATAAGTCTAATATGATGCTATATGTACTTTTTATATAAGTGAAGGAAGTTTTATTGACAACTATTTTTGTAACTAATTTCCATTTTACTCTTGGAAATCTCAAGCTATTTAAATATACCTCTCCTATATTTAAGCCAAAGTTACAAGACACAGAAAAATATTATGGACGATGGACATTTAAAGAGGGGAAAATAAAGCTCTTTTATGTTTTCTTAAATTAACAGTAAGATGGAAATTATAATAGTTGCCTATATTCAAATTTTGAGTCTACTATAAAATTTTCAAAGCTTAAAATTTGATAACAAAGAAAATATCTGTTTTAAAACTGATGATTTAATTGAATAATACTATGCTTTTGGATTTACGTTCCATATTAGGTAAGCTGAATTATGATGCTGACATAACTTTTTAATAAAAAGCCTCTAATACACTAAGCTGCTTGTAAGACATACAGACTAAAGTGGGAGGGATCTTAGGAGTGGCTGAGGTGGGTGGGAACAAATCCAAACAGCTTGTTATTTTGCAAAACAGGCCAAATTCAGTCATTTCATTGCCAGGTCCTCTGAGTACAACTTCATTCACCCTTCTACCCCTAAATTTCCCCCAAATCTCATTTCCTAACTAACATACTGCCTCAGAGGAGCAAAGCATAAAAAAAAAAAAGTTAATGAAATCCTCTCTCCACCACATATGCCTTATTTACAAAACCAAAAACTGAAATAATCACATTTGTTGCTTAATACTTTAAGACATTTCCTATGACTATCTTAAAGTTTGGAGAATGAAATGGCAAACCAGTCCAAATAGGGTCACAAAGAGTCGGACACAGACACTAATGAAACGACTGAATGATAATCTTAGTTATTTAAACTGCTATTCTTCAATATAGCTTTAAAAGGGTAAAACAAACACAAAACATCCTCAAGAGGATGATTCTTTTGCCTTTAAACCTTCCAAAAGCATTAGACAGGGAAATGACCTGCCTACAGGGTAAAAACCATAGTTATAGGCAGATTTAAGTGAAGCTGGTCTTTATATATGCATGTATACACCTATCCTAAGCTGATCTCAAACCTTTTATTGGCATAAATAAGGAAACTAAATGTACCACTTTAAATGGAATTTTGATTTGTCACATTTAGTTATAAAGAATTTATGAATATCTATGTATTCATAATTTTTAAGGCTCTAATGATTTACCTTGTTAACAAATTTCAAATGTAGCTAAATTAAATGATACAAGCATTTTGCCATTTAGAAGGTTAAAATCTGATACAGTATAAAAGCTGTGACTTCTCCTTGGGCAGCCCTTGTTGACTAAGTGCTAAAAAAAGGCATTTGCCATTATAACGGCACAAAAACTATGGCCTCCAAGTGTTACCTACTCAGGCCTTTTAACAAATTTGTTAACACTCTTAGTTATATTACTCCACCTTTCTCTTAGTGTGAACTGGTATCAATTATTTAGCCAATTTTATTATGTTATTAAAATACCTGCTGATTAAACGTGAACCAAAGTGTCACTTTAAAGAAATGTAAAATAAATAGTACCACTGAACTGCAATGCTCCCCAAATGTCTAAAACTGAAGTTGAAGTTAATTATGTTGGCAAAAGTGATAACATAAAACATTTCAAGAATTTGCACAAAATGCACGCTTTTCCCCTCCTTTGCTATAAAAGCTTATTTTCCCAGCACCATAAGGCTATCTATGTAGTTGTTTTGGGATTTTGAAATGACAAAGGGTCTTAACACACAAGTTTTCAACAAAAGGGATTTAGACTTCACAAATGGAAGTGATTATACTTTAAAAAAAAAAAAACAACACATTATTTGGAAACTTGATACAAAATGAGCTTTAACTTTATAGTATCCAGAATTTCTACACAAAATGTAAAATTTGATGTAGCCATCACTTACAGTTTCCTCAATTAAAAACCTTTAAAATAGAAATAGCATACAAACAAGGCAATACAAAAACATACAAATAACTACCACTGTATTGTTTATCTCTTACCCAGCAAGGTAAGAAACAACCTTTTAATACTTTAATTTTGAGAGTATTAAACAACTAGTGTGAAAAACAAGCTGCATGTAAACTATTTCTACTGCCTGTGCTTCAATGACTAGCTGAGGCAACCTGTTATAGGAGGTGTTAATTGGCAATAGGAGTACAAGTCAGAAGCATGTTCCCCATCGTCCTAACCCAGCAAGGCTAGGTCATTAAAGTGGAAATGAATTCTTTCATGTCGACTTAACCCTTTCTGTGCTTGATTTCAGCTGTTTTCCCTCAATTAATTTAAAACTTGTTACTTTTTAGAGTTTAAAAAAAAATCCTCAGGCTGACAGTTTCAATGGATATATTATTCAGAAGGCAAGGAGAGTTAATTGCAATAATCCCCACCCCCCATCCTTCCCCCAAATAAAAACTGTAATTCTATTTGCTGATTTTAACATTAAACAAAGATGTAGGCTATATAGAGACAGCATTTGAAATAGAAGGTATTCAGTTATTTGTATTGACATGAATGTCCTATTCTTTAGTGGTCTCAAACTTGAACTATGCAAGAGGTATAAATATGAATTGAATTATTTCCAAAATGTCCTCAGTGTGTCCAAAGAATAATCTTCTGAGACAGATATATCTTCATATGCATTGTGAATTAGTCCACCTTTCTAATTATATTCCATTATTCTGAGAAGGTGTACAGCCACAGCATATCCTGATGACTGGTTGCCAAAAAACCAAAATTCCTTTTATGGCAGGATCTCAGAGGTTTCCAGATGGCACATTAATTCTCAGAAAGAGAAAGAAATGAAGACAGAAAGAGAAAAATAAAGAGAAAGGAAGAAAAAGAAAGAAATGGGGATGTTTTAAAAATCTAGTATTTTTAGTAGAATATTATATATCCACATTTTTATATATTTTTTAAATGGTAACCATTTGAATAACAAAATTTCAAAGTAGTGGTTTGTACATGATACTTTGACTACTTTTCTATTGCTTTTGTCTTCTAGTCTAGACCAGTGATTCCATCCTTGTGCTCTCTCTACCCAGGCAAAATTTTATCTTCTTCGATAGCTGTCTTAGGGCACTAAGAGGTAAAAGAACTTGTCCATGGTTACAGAGCTAGTATAAGTCAGAGGCATAACTTCAACCCAGGCCTTTCTGACTCCAACACAGGCTCTGTCTTCATTATATGATCTTTTTTTGAACACTACTTTTTATTATAAAAGCCTATTTTGCAACTTTTATACTTAAATAATCTTTCCAATTATGTCTTTTTAAAATTTATAGATTCCAAAGAATCTGCTGACATGTGATGACTCAGCAAATATTTGTTGCCAATCAAGAACAATTAATGCATCACCCATTGACGAAATGTAGTCAACTTTTAGGTAAGTGATTGACAGGACCTAGTAATACTCTATTAACAAAGAGGTATCCTTACTGTGAACTCACTGTCGGAAATTCATGGTGAGAAATAAAAAATATATACATATATGTATGTGTATGTGTATAGGGAGTATTAAATCATTATAGATACATAAATTCTCTCCCTCATTTTTCTCCTTTTTTTCCTCTCTTATACTTTGCCTTATTCCTCTCACTTCTACACATTTCCCAGGGTTGGTGGTATGACCAAATAAGACAATTTACATAAAGCTGTTCTATAGCTGTCCTTCAGTGCTCAGAAATGGTAATAAGGCAACATTATGGCTGGTTGCCTGGGAAATCCAACCCTCTAACCTTTAGGTTACATTTCTGCCCCTCCAAAAAAAGTGTCACATTTATTTTTTAACCTTTATTCAATTTTCAACCTTTATATAAGTGAAGAACCTGGAAGATAAGAAACAGCCTAATTTGCCCCAAGCCCAAAATTCTCACTAGGAGTGACCCTGATTCCCACTTTCCTATGGCCAGTGTTGGGATTCTGTACCATCTGTTTCATGAGATTAAGAGTTATGTCTTGTATTAATCAATCACCCACAGGGTTGTCCACCCAGGGGGGTGTCCATCACTCTATTCTGACCCACTAAAAGTGAACAGAAAGCACTTAACAATCTTTGGTATAGACTAGAATTTTACCTCCAGAGAATTTAATAGAGGCATCACAGTACAGTTGCTTCAAGACTTTAAAAAACAGTGCCACCAAAAAGTATCTAGGAAGGGCAAGAATGTGTTCTCTTTGAGAGGACTAAAGAGCTTTGTACAATGGATCTACAACACTGACTCTTATGGCAGTCTGCAATATTATAGAATGACGGTGTCTAACTCAAATGGAAACAAGAGTCACTAATACATGCACAAGGATACCTGTGGGCTGCACACTAAGTTTTAAAATGGAAATTATTTTATTGTATTTGTATTTATTTTATTAACTATTTCCCAATAACATTTTTATCTGATTTGGGCCCCACTTGAAAATGTTGTTGGCCACATGCAGCCTATGGAAGAATGTTTGACACTTCTGCTCTAAGAAACCTCGTTATCTTATTAGGCCAATGACTCTGTTGAATTCTTGTGGTCACTTGCTGATAATACTATGATAAATGCATACATTCAATTACCAATATATTATATTAAGGGGGATTCTAAAGTAAATCTTGTGGAAGCAAAAAGCTAACAGTTTAAATGTAGACCTGGCTTCCTATAATCTCACAGGTTCTGGTAACAGAACTTAGAGCTCAAAAGAATGTTAGAACTAGAAGGGAACTAAGAGATCCATCTTATTCTTAGTTATTAAAATTAATAAACCTGGCCCAGAGAAGACAAGTCATCAACCAATTTCATAAAGATAGTGTCAAATCACAACTAGAATTAAGGGCTCCTGTTTCCTCCCGGTGTAGGGGCTCTTCCTCAAAGTATTTCTAAACTATTTTTTTTCCTTCACACAAGATAAAACTTTGCTGCTTTTCACTTCTCATGTTGAAGATAAATTTTTTTTAAAAGTCTGATAAACTGAGTTGGGTAAAGTTGGATAAAACAGAATATTAGATTCTTAAGAAAAAAATCAACATATAAAAGAATTAAACTTGGGGATGAGGTAAGGAAGAGGCAATGCATAGCTAGGATTTCACTGTTCTAAGGGAAGTCCAAGCAAAGTAATTCCTTCTATCAACACAAATCTGCAACTGCTCTGCAATTTAGTCTTGAAGAGTTGCCTAAGAATGGCTTAGTGGATAGAAAACAACCTCACAACTCAGCAAGAACCAGGTTCAAATTTCCCCTCTGATACATACTGGCTACATGGAGAAGTCACCATATCCCCCAAATCTCAACTACATCTTTAACTAATAAAATACCTATTGTTATATTTTTCTTAGAATGAGAATAATTATTTTTAAAAAATTAATCTTAAGACCATCTTACACACTAAAGATATTTTCTCATATACCCTTTCATTTAGCAACAAATTTACTGCTACAAACATTAAATCTAGTGTTCCTTTACTGTTCAAGAAGGAGTAAATCACATTGACAAGATGCACTGTTTTCTCCACAAGTCTTTTCTGACATTTGCCATTAGATCTGGTTTTGTAAAAAAACAAAAAAATACTACTTTTGTCTCTTTTAAAATATATTTTGTTTGAAGACCAGGATTACTATAGAAGGTCAACTTTTCTCCAACTGGCTTACAGAGACTCTGTTAACCAGGTTCTCTCTCCTTTAAAGTAGGTTTGCTGGACTAAGGCCAGATGTCTCCAATATTGAAGTCATAACTCTCTGAATTCCATACTAGTATAAGTTGACTTCTACACTATAGAAGATGGGTCATTTTCAAGATCTGATCCATAAATCATCCCAAATTGACTAGGTAATCACAGGCCCAGTAAAGGAAGAAAAGGGAACAGACCCCTTTTAAAGCTGGGGAAACCTTTATTTTGGATTAGCTGGTAAACCAGGTCTCTGTTGGCAGGGAAGACTATTATACTTATTAGTACTGTAGCTGGGCTGGAGTATATAACTTATCCTGATTCTATCTATAGGTACTAAGACCATTTCTCCACTTAGAATAAATGTTTTCAAAGTGCTTTCAATACATTATCTCATTCAGAGGAAGAAAAGTTGAGTGAAATAAATAAGAAAAGCAGGAAGAAAGAACAGATCAGCAATGAAAAGAGCTGTGTTGGTAGGAGGTAGAAAAAGAGGAAATAAAATAGAAATGAGAGTGAGGAGAGACAGGACTGAAGGGGGATAAAGAGGTACATGATGAAATCTTGGTAAACCACCTCCAGTTAGCTCACAAATTAAGTAAACCAGTAGATACAACCCTTATTCTTACCTGGTTGATCAAGGTGTCACAAAACTATTACTGAAAAGCACAGAACTCATCTTGTTATGTGAATAATTGTATAAAATAAAGTCTAAGTGAGGACAAGTTCTCTTAAATTTTGTGATTTTCCCCGTTCATGCTATTTTAGAAAAGATTTCCATAGCGTAAAATCAAATATTCCCAGTGCTTATTTAAGTGCTTAATAAATGCCCTTTTCATTCATTTATTCACACTATGGAATCATTGAGCTCACAGTCCACTAAAAGCCCCATTAAAAAAAAATAATGCTTGGGTAGCCATGCTTCCCCCCTACCTTGGTGTTTATAATGCTGATTTTGGAAAGTGTTAAGACTTCACATTAATAATTGCTCAATACATCTTTTTCATGAAAACTCACCAGCTCAATGTCCTAGACTATTAAGATCTCTTTGGATCTTGATTCTGTTGTTCAATGGTTAGGTATTTCCACAGCTTTGTGTCATTTGCTAATCTGATAAGCATGTCATTTATGATATTCAAAGTCATTGTCAAAATGTTAAAAAGAGAAAAACTGAACAATCCCCTGGGTCCATCACTCCAAAGGAGAATTCCTCTTAAGTTCATATTCACAAACCATCTATGATGACTACCCATAGGATCTGGTCCTTCAAAGAATCCTGAATCCCTAAACTATACTCTTGTCTAATACACTCACCTCTTCCCACCTTTCTCCACAAGAACAGCAGGAGACATTTCGTTAAACCCTTTGTAAAAATCTAATAAATTATATCTATAGTATTTTATTTACCAATTTAACAACTTTGTCAATAAAAGATAAGAAGGTTAATCTGGAATGACCTGTTCTTGATGAAGCTATCTAGGTTCTTGGTTATCATTATTTCTTTTTTATAAATGTTCACTAGCCATCTCTTTAATAATCCATTTCAAATTTTTGCTAGGAACTGAAGTGAAGCCCCTATCCTACCTGCCAGTTCTTTTAGTGTCCAGAGATGTGATATGTATGTAATACACATATTATATAGAAATATATACACATATATGAATGTTTGCATGCATGCACACATTCATGATGTAGACTGTTACAGTGTTTTAGAAGGATGGTCTTAGAATCATCAAAACCTAGATTCAAATACTGTGTCTGGAAGACATTTGATGCACTACAATGTGTAAATGAATTAAGTAATTAGACCCTTAGGCGACCAGGAGACTATCAAATACTATGAGCTGCCAATCTGTGTCAGAGTTTCTACACAAGAAGCTCTCTATAGTGATGAAATCACTAGTTTGGCAGGAGGAAAAAGTGTGTGTGCGTGTGTGTGTGTGTGTATGTAATATATCCATTTGAGTATCTCAGTTCCAAATATTAGTAATACCAATCTTTTTCATTAGGAACATTTCACAGAGGACAAAATATTAGCATCATTAGAGTCATCTATTCAACTGTTATTTTAGAAAAAAAAACAATCCAACTACATCTGTATATTCAAAATCTGTATTAAATACAGTTGTGTCTAGAACCTCAGAATGAGTTGTCAAATGTGACTGTATCTGTAAACATAAGTTTCCAAACTCTACAAATGAAATAATTTTTTTACCATTCCTCCCCCATGATTACTTTTTAAATGTACTAATAATAGTATATGAAGATTATAACCTTGTCCTAGAATGCTATTCATTTACAGTCATATGCAAATATCACCTCCATTTAAGGTTAAAAGAGGTTACGGTTTGCCCAAGGTTATACAGCTAGTAAGTTGCAAAGCCTATAACTCAAACCTAGGTCTCTTCGCTACAAATTTAGAATTCTTTCTCCTATTTTATCCTGTTTCTCTAAGTTTAAACTAAAACAGAATAAATACCTGCCCAAGGAGGAATCATTTAGCTGTATTAATCTGCCCACGTCATCAAGGTAAAGTGATCAAGTCTCCAATGTTCCAGCAACTCAAATGAAACATCATCTAATGGTTTTATAGGTTTCTTTGTTCTGCTTAGCTTGACATAAGAGATAATTTGACATCATGAGGCAATGAAATGGTAGAAACATCTGTGGATCTAGAATTGGAAAACTTGTAGATCTGAATCCTGTCTTTATCAAGTTACTAGATATTACTTTAATGATGATGACAGTAGTCGTAATGGTAATGAATCATCATCATACTAATAACTTTCATTTAAATAGTGCTATAACCATTGCAAAGTGCCTTACAAGTATTATCTCATTTTATTCTCACAACACCTAGGAGGCAGATGCTATTATTATCCTCATTTTAAGATGAGGAAACTGAGGCAGGCTGAGAAGACTTGTCCTGGATCACATAGCAGAGGTCAGATTCAAATTCAAGTCTACCTGATTCCAGGCTCAGTCCTCTATCCACTGTGGCACCTAGTTGCCTCCTTGATCAAATTACTTTAAGAATTACTCCAGTTTATGCAATTGTAAAATGGAGATAAAGAAACAATTTAGCATCTATAATTTACCTGGTTCTATATCTAAAATCTTTGTTCATGGAATTTTTCATTCATTCATCCATCCTTCCATTCACCTATAAAAATGAGCAAACTGTATTTTCACTACCTATTTAACAAGGTTATGAGTAAAGCATTTTTAAAAAATCTTAAAAACTGCAGAAATGAGTTATTATCAACCTGATAAATTGTTACTCTTTACAGACTAATCTTTTTAAAAAAGACTCATGGCTTCTTCCCTGAATTTTTTTAGTTAAGCACCCATACCGATTTTGGGGTTAGTGTATGCAGAGGGGTCAAAGGAATTCTTTTGTTGTGACAGGGCCTTAGCCCAAGTGCTATAGGATTCCGCTGCCCAGAAAAGGAAGCACACCAAAAAAGGAACAGAAACTGAAGTGGGCAATGCCAATGGATTATGCCCCATGGTATCAAATTTGGGACAATACAACTGAGAATTGACTGTTTTAACTGAGAAAGATTAAATTAATTGAACTGAGAAAGATTAAAATCTTTCATTTTCAATTATAATTAAGATGAACAGAAAAGCCAATTCTCAGTTCAGTAAACATTTATTAAGCACCTACTCTGTGCCAGGTACTTTGCTAAACTATATGTAGGATAAATAGGAAATAACTGACAGAGGGAAGATGCTGGAATTAAGAGGGGTTTAGAGAAGGTGGTGGTAGGAGGTGGGGCTTAATTGGGACTTAAAGGAAGTCAGAGTTCAGTAGGCAGAATAGAGGAGGGAGAGTATTCCAGGCCTAGGAGACAGCCAGAGACAATGTGTCTTGTTCATGGAACAGTCAGGAGACTAGTGTCACAGGATTGAAGAGTACTTATTGGGGAGTAAGGTGTAAGATGATTGAAAAGGTAGGAGGGAGCTAGGTTATGAAGGACTTTGAATATCAGAGCATTTTGTATTTGTACCTGGAAGCTGTAGGAAGCCAATGGAGTAGGGGAGCGACACGATCATACTTGCATTTTTTATCATTACTTTGAATAGTTTTCAAAATGCTGACCAACAGACATTTATTAATACTTACTACACAACAGACACTGTATAATATATAACAGGCACTATGCCAAGCACTGGGGATACAAAGAAAAAATTAAAATAGTTCTACCTGCAAGGAGCTTATAATTTAGCTAGGAGAGATAACACATACATAAATGGATATATAGATAAATACAGAGTAGATTCAAGGTAACTTTAGAAATAGTAGTAATCTGGGCGGCCAGGTAGTACAGCGAGTAAGAGCACCGGCTCCAGTGTTGAGAACACCTGGAGATCGAATCCCGGGCTCAGACACTTAGCACCCACCCAGAAACACCTGGCCGTGTAACCTTGAGCAAGTTACTTAACCCCGATTGCTTAAAAAAAAAAAAAAAAAAGGAAATAGTAGTAATCTACCTATTAGCAAGCCTGTGAGATCATTATTTGTAAATACATCCATCACTACCATGATTCCTTTACTGACTTCTTTACCACTGGGATATAGGTACATCTGCTTATCTGGATGGTTGTCCATTCCAAGAAGTATGCTAGGAGCACAATGGCACCAGGTTCCAAAGATTATAGATGGCCTCAAGGCTAAGCCACAGGCACCGTACCATGGTTATTTCCCCAGCTTCTCCTCTTAGCCCTCTCCTTGTTTCAGGGTTTCAGATGTAGAAACACATACACTCCCAGTTGAACCCATATGTACATGGGATATTAATCTCCCATTAACTACTATATACAGTTATGAAATACGAAAGAGTAAATAACTCCAATACTCTAATACTCCAATGGATTTATAATTTCAGTGATAAAAGTACCCCAATCAATGATGCAGATGGTAATCCAGCTATACCTGTCTGTTGTCTGGGACTCTCAGCCACATCATTTGATAAATTCATCACAAAGGGGCTTCTCAGTGTGCTGGGGACCCTTCCTCAAGCTCTCTAGACATAACTTACCCAAGAAGTGTTAAGAGTTTCCCATTGCCCCTAGGATAAAACATAGACTCTGGCATTTAAAACCTTTCAATATCTGGCTCCAGCATTCTTCCTACAGGTTGATTACATGTTATTTGCCATTCCCAATACAGACTTCCTCTATCTCCCATTTGTGCCTCTACACAGGTTGTTCCCAATGCTTAGAATGCTCTCCTTCATTCCTGCCTCTTAGAAACTTGAGTTCCTTTTGAGGCTTAGCTTAAAGGCCACCTACTTTAATAACTGGCATATCCTCGAAAGGTACTCTAAAGACCTATGGGTCAAGGAAACACAATTGTGAAACCTGTTAACATAATTTTATACATATCTGAAGGTAATCTAAACACATCAATGATGGAGCTAGGATAAAAAAAAAGTTCTCCAGTTCTTTTTGGGATCTTTTTCAGGAGGTGATCAGTGGATTCTTTCAACCTCTATTTTGCCCTCTGGTTCAAAAACATCAGGGCAGTTTTCCTTGAGAACTTCCTGGAGGATGATTTCTAGGTTCTTACTTTGATCATGGCTTTCAGGTAGTCCAATAATTTTTAAATTATCTCTCCTGGATCTATTTTCCAGGTCAGTGGTTTTTCCAATGAGATATTTCACATTGCCTTCTATTCTTTCATTTGTTTGGATCTGTTTAACAGCATCTTGTTTCTCATAAAGTCATTAGCTTCCATTTGCTCCAATCTAATTCTGAAGCAATGGTTCTCCTCAGTGAGCTTTTGGATTCTTTTTCCATCTGGCAAATTTGACTTTTTAAGGCATTCTTCTCCTCATTGCTTTTTTGAGCCTCTTTTGCCATTTGAGTCAGTCTAGTTTTTAAGGTATTATTTTCCTCAGTCAGGCTGTTGACTCTCATTTCGTAATTTTCTTGCATTGTTCTCATTTCTCTTCCCAATTTTTCCTCCACTTCCCTTATCTGCTTCTTCTTAAGGTCCTCTATGGCCTGTAACCAGCTTGTATTTTCCTTTGAAGCTTTTGGTGCAGGAGTTCTGACTTCACTGTCTTCTTCCTGTTCCATGCTTTGCTCCTTTTTGTCCCCAAAATAGGAATCTTCTGTCTGCTTTGTTTCCTTTGCCTGGTCATGTTACCCCTCAGTCACTTGACCCCTGGGCTTTTTGCCACAGTAGGACTCTGCCACCAGACAGGGGAGCTTTCGTCCCAAACACTAGGATTTTCTCAGCTGCTGGAGGTATGGGTGCCCTCTCTGAGGTCTCCACACGCTCTGGCAAGCTGGACACATACCCCAGGACCTCCACCCTAGACTACAATCCAGATCCAAGAAGGTTAAAGCAAGAATGATTACCCCTCAGACTGGTACTTGGTCCCCCTACACTCTGCAGGCCAGGTGCTGAAGCTGCTATGTGGAGCTGGCTGGCTATGCCGGTGCTCAGAGGCTTCTTGCCCTGGGGCAAAAGCCAATGTACTCCCTCTCACTGGGTCCCAAAGTCCAGACTGCACTGACCTCTCACTTTGTTCTTCGCATCTATATGTTGATAAATCTGGAAATGGCCACAGCTGCTGCTGATCTGGAGTTCCTCCGGCTGGCCAGCGGCTGGTCAGGCCCGCCCTGGGGCTAAAGCCTCGGTGTGGGGCTGGGCTCGGCTGAGCGCTGCACTGGCTGATTCCTGCCGGTCTGGTCTACCGACAGCGAGAGGTTAGCTTCTCTGTGTCATTTTTTGGTTCTGCAGCTCCAAAGTTTGTTTAGAGTCCCCTTTTTACATAGATTGGGAAAGGTGGAAGCCGGGGCAGCAGGGAGGTCCTGCTTCTACTCCGCCATCTTGACTCCGCTCCCTCCAGTTCTAACTAAATAAATTATCTGGGGACTGCCAAGGCAAAGAAAAACATGTAACTTGCATGTGCTTCCCATTTGTTTAAAAGAAATCTCTTTCGATTACTTTAAATACTATGATGAATATAAGCTCCTTGAAAGTGGGGAGTTTTTGTTTTTACTTCTTTGTATCCTTAGACCAGTGCTTAGTACACAGAAGGCCCTTAAGAAACATTTGTTGAATTGTATAAGGTTATAAATGTATTTCCTGATGCCTGAGCAAGAAAGAATAAAAGGAGATAGAAGAAAAAATAGAAAAATCTGTGCTACGAATAATACTTTATGGCACCAAGTCAGAATGGACAGAATGCAACAGGAAGAGCGTTTTGAAGTAATAAAGTTACAAGTACCAAACTGATGCTTTTAATCTTGAAAGACTTTTGCCTTTCAAAATTACTTCTGACAATGTCATTTTCAAGATGGGGTAAATCCAAAGAAATTCTGAGAAGTTCAACAGCATTTAAAGCTTTGGTCAGCCTTCATTCTTAGGTGTTTTGAGCTTAAAAAACTTGGTTATTTGCCAACTGATAACTAGGAATTAAAGCTAGCATTAAGCCCCAGTGGCTCAGGAGTGCCAGGAGGCAGTGGATTTGGCAGTCTGTAAGACATAAAATGTATCCTGGTTACAACCTTAACATTGTTAAATGCCCATGCATATATAACACTTCTATGTGCCATTTTGAAAACTCCCAAAACAAGTTAAAGTTGCATGGCTTCTCTTTATGAAGTTGCAGTCTGACAGGCAAATATAAAGTAGTTGGGCATAAATAAATCACAAAGAGGAGTTTATAGAGCCTTCTCAGTGTGAAAATTATGTGAAATGGGAAAAGGAGAAAGATAAAGTAAGAAGTTTAACAAGGCTGAAAGAGGCACATCAGGCAGAAGTAACTTAACAAAGGGGTATAGGAAAAAGAGAATTCCTTGAGATTAAGGGACATGTCTATTTATCCACTTCCTTCTATTCACAGCATCTACCATATAAGTAGATTCTCAAAAACTGCCTTACTGACTGATAGATAAGGAATTAGAAGATGAGATCTGCTATTATGATATTTTACAGTTAGATAAACTTTTTCAAATTTATATTTTTTAAAACAAGTTTAATTTTTAAATATTTACATAATTTATAACTGAAACCTATATTCAACTAAAATATATGAATATAAAATGATTTTACATTTATAAAATGTTTTATGTAGTATTTCCATCTTTCAATATATGCATTGAATTTCAAAAGTAATTTCCTTCAAATTTTAAGATCAAGAGAATAGGAAAAGAATGTAAGAAAAGGTATAAAACAGTAGAAGAGAGAGGAGTGGAAAGTATTTCAGAATTATTAGAAACTAAAATTAATCTTCTGTGTCTTGAAGTTTCACTCAATTGCTTTTTCCTAAATTTTATAATTATTCTGAAGATTTGTGGCATTATCTTGACCAGTTTATAACTCTTAACTAATCAAAGAACTGAAATTTCATTTTATAAAAGGAATTACTAAAGACTGGTCCCAATTATTAAAACAAAACCACTTTTGAATAGTATTACTTTATAGGCCTCACTTCAAAATCATTTCACACAGTTGTTAACATGTGGAAATCTCAACACTTAAGTAGCCTTGGGCTACCACACCTTTCACTGAGAGACACTTTAAAATTAGTTTATATTAATGTGAAAATGCAAAGAAACTTGCCAATGTGTGCCAACTTTATGGCTCATGGACAAAGAACATAACCTTTCTGTGCCAATCAGATCACTACCCGCCTTACTTTAAAGGTCATGTTAACACTCTGTTAATCCCAGCACAGGCCAGAGCAGCAGATTAAGCAGAATTTTACATCGGTGGCAGGTCTCCCAAGTTTTCTTGATGCCATAGAATTCATAAGTAGGATCAGTGTGTTCTAAAAAAACATGGGAGGGGGTAGGGGGAGGGAGGAGAAAGGGTTGCACAGCATCAAGCAGTATAATGCTTGAAACCTCATCATCAAAGTGACAGTTTTCAAGTGCCATTTATGATGCCCTAGTCTGGAAACATCCCAGCTAACCCATCTGATCAACAATTTCACAGATGGAAGCACTTGATGGCTAATTGGCAAGTCCATTATTCAACTAAAACAGCTCCCTATACCTCTTTTCTTTTCATTGAATGTCAAGGGACACTAACACTGGTCACTATGAATATCTTAAATTTTTTCAAAAAAAGGTCTTACTTGCTCAGGGCAATCTTTTAACACAATATAAAATTGTTTGGTTGGTTTAGAATACAGAAGCAGTTCCTAAAAATTATAACCTTTTCAAGAACTGAAAGAAGTAGGGAATATATAAATCCTTTTTCAAAAGTTGATCTTGCTTCTGTATCACTGGTCTTTATCAAAGTGATATAACACAGGAAAATGAAAGTGAATACATCTTCTCAAATGTTCTTCTGAAAACATATCTAAATGGCCTGTATGCTACATGTCAAGATAAGAAAAAACACTCAAGCATCTGAGTTTTACTGGAGGTGAGTCCCTGTTAAAATATAACTTATTTTCAACTGAGTTTTGCAAAAAACTCAAGATAATTCCCAATTTTTGATCTGTGAATCAGGTAGCCAGAATGATCCCACAAAAATATTATCTGACTCAATATATAGTAAGCTTCTATCACATCAAACTGAAGGGAAAAAAAAATATGTCAGTGACATTTGGTCACATTATCAGACCTCATGAAATCAGTCTCTGTCCCTATTTATTCCTTTTTAACAATGCTACCTGCTCTTAATACTGTCAAGATGTCTTATTAACCTGACCTTTAGTAATCTTCCCAGTGAAGGAACCAAAAGTAAATCCTTGCACAAAGATGAATGATATGTACTGTTTCAAAACATTATTTGATTATTACACAATCTAAGTCACTAAGGATTTACTGAACACCTACTATGTGCATATTACTGTGCTTTTCAAGTATTTGAGTGCCAGCTATGTGTACAAATATAAAACTTGTATTCCTTAATGAAATTACTACCCCAAAACACACACACACACACACACACACACATATGTATATATTGTCTTTCACATTTAAACATGTCCAAAAATTTATTCTCCAATAGTGTGATGAATCTATGATCTCATCAATGTGGGTACTCATGGCAATGATGCAGACTGCAAATGATATGGAGAGCCTACCCTCCATGTAGTCTTGTTCATACTGAAATATGTCAACAGAATTCTTATCAAGGCTGGAGATTGTGCCTAATTCACATCTGCCCATTTTGCATTACTGACTCGTTTATATCCTACCATTAAGTTTGCCACAAAGAATCCATCCAACATGCTCCAGCTTCTCCTGTTTCTCTCAACAAGGTGAGTTAACCAAAAGAATTTATGAACCACCAGCCCACCAGCTAACCCCTTGCTCTCATATAACCAGACCATTTTTTTTGCCTGTATATTTCTATGATATGCTACTGTATTTCTTTGTAACTGCTTATTGTCACACGGTGCAGCCTGTTTATGGCTACTTGTGGGCCACTCAACTGCCCTTTGGATGATTTTCAAAGTTCTTTTAATGGCTCAGGCTTCTCTCTGAAATAAAGACCCACTTTAGAATATCAATATTCTGCCTTTGCAGTTTTATGACTATGAATTATGTGACTCACTGCCTCCTATAGCTTCATAGTATGCTCCAGGGACTTTCCTTGCATTCTCTTTACATTGAGTGTGTTTCAGTAGAGCACAAGGGAGGTCCATTAGTTCTTCCTCACTCTTACTACATGAATAGTTGATCTTTTTTTCTAATTACACATTTCTCAAAAAATTTCCTTACCATTTATGAATATTTCCTTGCTTGGAGTGTGATGCTTCCTGAGCTAACCCCCCATGTACCCTTCCACTGCATGATATGTGATCTTCAACTTTAATTCTCTGGAGACTGTAGTATTGAATTTCTTTTAAGTGAACTCAATTGTTTCCTTGAAAAAAAGGCCCATCTTTTTAACATCATCTTTTTCGTCATGTTCATGTATGAATGTGAGTCATGGAGTATTACAGCTTCCAAAGCAAAATGATTGTGAAAAAATAGGCATATATACAGCAAGTGAAATGGAAAATGTCTAATAATTTTCCTACATATCAAGGAGAGGTACCTTTTGAAAATTGGGTTTTTCTTAATCATCCTTACACTATTTTTTATTAGAACTATGTTTCCTACTACTCAGCTTCCACTATTTACAAAACCAGGCAATGAAGATTAGCTAGTATGGTCAGTTAAAGTTAGAATAAACACAGGAGATCATGAGAACATAAGATAGAAAATAATTAACCTAATTTTCTCTGCTGTTTAAGGAATGTAAGTCAATGCATTCTCTGTGACTCCTCCCACTATGCTCTCCTCTCCTATATTCATTTTCCCTTAGAGCAAGCAGGCTCTGATATCACTGGCAACAAGGCTTGAAAAGTACCACTGGGAAACCAATATATAGGATACAATATGGTGATGACTACTCTCTCCTTGGCATGCCTCCAGTCACTGAACATACAAAGGAGCACTAACAATGAGATATACTGAACATGTGGGACAATCAAACACATATGCAAGCTCAGTCAATCTGCTAATGTCCAGAAAACTGGTCTCATCAATGAAAAAGACTTGGAACTTGATACAATAAAGTTTAAAAACTTGAGAAGTAAATTTGAATTAGGAAATATATTCAAGTGGCCAATGTAAAGTAGAACTAGCTAGCTAATCAAAAGTATGAAAACAATACAATGTGAAAGGCAGGGAAGTACAAGAAATAAGAATAGAGAAAGCTTGTAAAATGTTAAATCAATTGCTTCAAATTTTAAATAATCTCTTGGGCCTTGATTTCATCTATGAGTACAATGGGCACACTAAAATTATATTGTAATAAATATATGGCTGGGCATGGTGGGCATGATTGTAGTTTCTGATACTGGAGATACTGAGACTGGTAGATTACTGGAGTTCAGAAGTTTTGAACTGTAGTAAAACTAAGCACTAAGTCCAGCACCAATAGGGTGAACCCCCAAGAAGGAAAAACTGGGCCAAGTTGGAAAAATGAAGCAACTTAAAGCTTTTGTGCCAATCAGTATTGAGACCAGGCTATAAGATGCCACTGTACTTCCAGCATGGGTGAAATAAGAGTATCCAATCATCCAAAACAGACACACAGACACGCTCTACATCTATGGATCTGTGGAGAGTTTCTATGCTAAAAGTTCTCCTATGCCAATGAAATCACATGTCTTAAGAGGGAAAAAAGTACCTTTCCAACATCTGAGTCTTTCAATCTCAACTTTTGCCCTAAGAGTAGACTAACTGAAATTTCACGTTTCAGACAAATTTAATTTGACCCTTTGCTGTGATATCATATTTCATTATGATTAACTTGTTCTGATTTTATGGGCTTAGATATTTCAAAGATCTGATTCTGTCCATGACAATATTCCTTCCACCAATACTGATCATAACTCCTCTACATCTCAGCAAACAATTTAATTATCCCTTGAAACACCAAATAGAACTAGGATACTAAAAAAATATTATAAAGATTAGATGTGACATACCCACCTGGAATCTGCTTCTCCCTTAATGATTTGAGAAACCTCAAGAGTAAATATGAGATCTCCCTCCATATCATAACATAGCTTGTTATGGAGGTGTAATCCTCTTTAGAATCCCAAAGCATTAATAATTAGAAGGGACTGTCCTAATTAATTTGTTTGGGATATGATCCTTTTCTTAAAGGTCTTGGCACAGTAGCTAAAGAATTGCAAGTGGAGTCAGGATCCTAAGTTCGAATCCCTCATCACACACTTAGGAGTTCATGTGGTCTAGTCAAGTTGCTTAATTTCTCTTAACTTCAGTTTCTACATATGTAAAATGGGGATAATAATAGCAACTATCTCACAAGGTTGTTATGAGGATCAAATGATATAATATATGTAAAGCACATTGCAAACTTTAATATATATGTATAAATGTTAGCTATTATGTAAAAACACAAGACAAGGTACAGTTAGCAATTATAGCATCTACATTTTAAATAGCGCTAATAGCAAAGAAGAATATTTAGGCTTTTGGGGTCTTAGTTTAAAAATAATTGTTCTTCCATAAAATTGTTTGTGGTAAGGTAAAACAATTCAACAATTAAATTAAAACATCACAGCTGTCGCCTCACTAACCACCTTCATACATAACAAATGTTACAGTTTTCAGAGGGTGAAATATGTATGAGCTTTAATAGATAGTATTTATATGGTGCTTTAAGGTTTGCAAAGCACTTAACATATTTTATCATGTGATAAGGATCATGTAGCCCAATAAATACTTAAATTTCCATCAAATAATAATTAAAAAAATATTCCATGAAGGTGGAAAAAGGATAATTAGAAAAATGAACTGGTATGCAAAATACTAATTTAAAAAATACATTTATAAACCCAAGAAACAGAAAATTCAGTGTATAGAATTTTTATCAGGAATGTTGTGATCCTTTACATAATAGGTCAGTATTTAAGGGTAGAAAAAACATTTTCTAAAACAGTGGTATGTCCAAATCATGATTAGCCCGCAAACAGTAGACCTAATTTGTTAAAAAACCCTAGTCTCTACAAAGTAAAAAAAAATGGTATTAGGAATTATTTAATACATAACTGAAGAATATTACTAAAATTTATTATTCTAAACAACTGATCTTTTTGTACAACTGCTCCTGAAAAATTACTGAATCAGAGAGAAAAACAACGTAAGGCCAAAGTAAGAGATTTTGGTCACTGGGTTATAGCAACTGATTGCAAATCTGAATGTGTGTATGGGGGAAGTTTAGTACATCTTTCCTCAACTGATACAGAATAGAACAAATGAGATGGTAGACTATCTTTGGATTTAGGAAGATCTTTCCAGGATTTATTAAATCTACTTGTGCTCTACTCACACAGACTTTAAGATTGGGGTTCTTGAAGGAGCTAGGCAGCGCAGTGAATAGAGCACAGGCCCTGGAGTCAGGAGGACCTGAGTTCAAACCTCACTTCAGACACTTAACACTTACTAGCCGTGGGACCTTGATTAAGTTTAAAAATAACCGTTCTTCCATAAAATTATTTGTGGTAAGGTAAAACAATTCAACAATTAAATTAAAACATCACAGCTACCGTGTTTCCCTGATAATAAGACCTATCCCGAAAATAAGCCCTCCCCTTACTGTGTAAGATTCCTCTAAAATAAGCCCTCCCCCGAAAATAAGCCCTATTGAGATTGCTACTGTAGTGAAGGTGATCCCCTGCGCTACACGCTACATTACGGTACCCTCTGTATGCACCGTTCCCCCCCCCCCCGTGAAACGCACGCCGCGCTCCAAGCTGCATCCAATCAGAGCTGCAGCAGTGAGCTGTTCTTCCCCAGTGATTTGCTTATTGAATAAAGGTACATTTTTTTGTTCACATTTACCTGTTTATTAAAATTGCTGTCAATGTTCATTAAAATAAGCCCTCCCCTGAAAATAAGCCCTCTGGTGTTTTTCTGTCCAAAAAAAATTAATAAGACAGTGTCTTATTATCGGGGAAACACGGTATATTCACGGTCGCCTCACTAACCAACTTCATATATAACAAAGGTTACAGTTTTCATAGAGGGTGAAATATGTATGAGCTCTAATAGACAGTATTTAACCCCAATTGCCCTGCAATCCTCCCTCCAAAAAAGAAAAAAAAAATTGGGGTTCTTAACCAAAGGCACATTAATTAAAAAAAAAAATTTTTATAACCATTTCAATATGATTGGTTTTCTTTACAATTCCTATGCATTATTTTCTGCATTTAAAAAGATTCAGAGAAGGGGTCCATAAGCATCACCAGACTGCCAAGGGGGTCCATGACACTGAAAAGGTTAAGAACACCCACATTAAGTTATCTCATTACTAGGAAACGCTCCATGAACAGAGAAGCAGCATGAAGCAGAGGAAAGAACACTAAATTGGGTTCAAAGGGCCTGGTATAGTCACAGCTCTGTTATTTGCTACTCCTATGACTCTAGGGAAGTTCCTTCTCCTCCTTGGGCCTCAGTTAACTCTTCTGTAAAATGAAGACATCAAGCTGTACCACTTCTAAGTTCCCTTTTGGCTCTAAATCTATGATCTGAAAGAAGCGATCAATAATTTGGATCTTTTTTGGTTGTGGTATAGATGTAGTGACATTTTAATCAATAATTTAGATGAAGATATAGATGGTATATTTAAAGACTTCTATTAGGAAATGAAAATAGGGAATGCTGTAAAGCTGTATTATTCACTTGATAAAACTAAGAAAATTAAACCCCACAAAAAATCTCTATTTCAAAAATTTGCTGTTACAACTTCTATCATAGGAGGAATTACAATTCAACACAAGAGACTGTTGCAAACGCAGCACCAATTCCTACCCACTCACACAAAAAAGAACTTATTAATTTTAACTATGTTGCCAAAACCTACCTCAGATTCCACCTGTTCATGAAGTTGTCATAACCAATTCAAAACTATTTCTACTTCCTCTAAATTGATGCATTTACTATATGTTCTTTTCTTCCCCCACAGAGAATACTATGTCTCAGCCACTAAGTGTGGGTGTGCATCAAGACTCCGGCCTGGGGGTGGCTAGGTGGCGCAGTGAATAGAGCACTGGCCCAGGAGTCAGGAGGACCTGAGTTCAAATCCGACCTCAGACACTTAACAAAAAACTAGTTTGTGTGACCAACCCCAATTGCCCTCCAAAAAGCCAAAAAAAAAAAAAAAAAAAAGACTGGCCTGGTTTCTCTTCTGTTCTCTAGCCTTTCTCTTAATAACTATACCTGCTCCTACAGGTTTAACTATCATCTCTACACAGGGGACTACTCAATCAATACATCCAGCCCTCATTTCTTTCTCAAGCTCCAGTCACGTTTCTCCAAACACATGATGGACATTTCAAACTCAACATAGCCAAAACAGAAATCAACATCTGTCCAATAAAACCTCCTTCTGAACTTCAGCATTTCTGCCAAAGGCAACATCTGCCAGCCATCTATATTTGCAACCACGGTATCATCCTCCATGCCTCACCCTCTCCCACTCCACAGATCCAAATGGTTGCCAAATCTCATTGTTTCTACCTCTAGCACTTCTTTCACATGAGTTCCCTCCTCTTTGTTCATATAGTCACAACTTTGTTCAGGTCCTATCACTTCTCCTTATTGTTTTCCCTACTTCAATTCTCTCCTTATTCCAACCCATCCTTCACACAGCTACCAAACAGATTTTCCTACAACATCAGTCTAACTGTGGCAGTCCCTTACTCAAAGAATTTCAGTAGTACCCAGTTCCCTGTCTCAGTTTTTAAGTCATTTCCAACCTGGCCCCTCTGACACTTCTGATTCTTATCACACACTGATGTCCTTCTAGTAGTGTATGGTTCAGTCAAACTGGCTTTCTTGACATTCCTCCCACATGACACTCCATATCCATCTCTGCCTTTACCTTGGCTGTTCCTCATGACTGAAATGCATTTTCTCTCCAGCTCCATCTCTTAAGAACCCCTTATTTCCTTCAAAACTCAAATGAAACAGACCTTTTACAGTAAGGTTTGGAAACTTGCAGTCCATAAACTTGTTGCAAAAATATTTTGATAAATATATCTGAATCTAACTGATATTCTCTGTAAATCTATTATTTTTTTTATTCCCTTTTTTGGTAAGGAAAATACTTCTTTATGATCAGAATTATTAGTTTTAATTCAAAACTGCAATGGCCTGCCTTGTGAGGTAGTGGGATGCTTCTGGTTAGACTGCTTTCTTTTTTTTTTAATTCATTTTAAAACATTATTCTGAGAAGGGGTCTACAGGCTTTACCAGACTGCCAAAGGGGTCCATGACACAAAATAGGTCAAGAATCAT
>NW_027187419.1:87288755-87334111 GCF_028583685.1 Petaurus breviceps papuanus | reverse complement strand
CCTGGAGTGCCACATATGGCCTTGAGACCGCAGGTTTCCCATCCCTGGCTTAGTACAATGCCCAACACATAGTTAACACTCTATAAATGTTAGTTACAATTATTGTTATCCCTCAGTTGCTAATGAGCATCTCACCCCCTCTCCCATTGCCTTGTATTTACTTATAAATGAATGTTGCCTCCCCGGATTGAAAACCAGTTCCTTAAAGACTGTCACTTCTGTCTTTGCACAACATAGTACCTGGCACAAAGCAGGCACTTAACAAATACCTGCTGAATAATTAATTCTAGTCCAACTAGCCTGCCAGCTACTGTGTGTATATACATTCCATCTTCTACACTTAGGCCTTTGCACAGGTGATAGCAGGAACAACAAAACTAGTGTTGTCATTGAAAGGGAGAGTTAAAAATGGAAGGTTTCCCTGCAAAGATAATCAGCAATTTCCTTTACTTAGTGACTACTTTACTTTTCATTCCATTTCATGATAAAACACCACAAAATTGGTCCCAAAGGATGCATTCACTATTGACTGCTGAAATGTAATTCAAGTCCAAAGCTGCAAAGGAAAAAAATTCCACCTCTCCCTCATCCTACATAACTAAATGTTCTACAGGGTCTCACAGGGTGTCCCTTCAAGTATGGAGGGCTGCACACCTCTGCTTCTGTGAGAGACCTGGAGTTCTTATCAGCTGTGGGGAAGAAAACCTGTTTTCACCAAGTAGGTCGATGAACCTTCTTCCCTATCGTGATTCCCAGAAGATGGTAGCATGACCTACAAGAGTCCAAATAACACACAAACATACCAATCAAGGTCTGAAAGTATACTGAGGGGGAACAAAGAGAAAGTAAATCAAAAAGAAATAGCTCTGAGCTCCTCTATCCAGGCCAAGTTGCACAAGAAGGCTACTGAAATCTAGGGAGCTCTGAGGGAGATAAGCTGGAATAGAGGAAGGCAGAGGCAGAAGTACAAACAGCCTGAAGCTAAGGCACTCCCAGCTCCATTCCCAGCCTCAACCCCAGACCCAGCCTGAGAAGACAGGGCCAAGTCAATCTCCCACCCAGGGGCCATGGTAGCCTGGGCCCTGGCTGCCCCAGAAGGGACCAGACTAGCCTACAGCACAAGGTCTAGTCAGCCCATGCTGGAACCTCAGACAGGCCAACACTCATGGTGTCCACACTCAAGCCAATAGGAAAGAGGCCCAGGACACCAGGAGTCTTGCACTAGACTGGTGAACAGCACAGTCGACAAATTATGGAGCCTCTCAGGGTCACAGGAAATAATTGGCTTTGGAAGTGTGCATGGAGGGAGAGAGAGAAGTGGCCAAGGTCAAAAGCTAAATTGAACCACCAGCATACTGAGCAATAGCCAGGAATTCTGAAGATGTAAGTTTAGTCTTAGCTACCACATCTAAAAACAAGCTGGGCCAGCCCCACATCATATAATATTATGTATGCAAAAGAAGAATCTGATCCAAGTACAAAGCCCCAATCCAGAAAATATTGCTGGAGATAAGAGGAAACAAAAGAAAATTCTAACACAATGAAGAAATACTTTGGACTGAGAGGAGTCCATGAGGTAAACCCAGAAGAGATTAACTTCATGAAAAGTCCATAAAGAGCCAGAAAAAAGTCAAAAGAGAAAAAAGTAAAAAAGATAAAAAGTGAGAAAAAAGAATGCCCTGGCCACAAGTTCTACAAAAATACCTGAAAGAAACAAAACAAAACATATAAAATGCAATGTTCAAGGAAATGAGAACTAAGGAGGTAATAAGGATTAAAAGCATAACACAGACAGGGAAAGGCCTTCCTTACCCAAGAAATGAACTCCATAAAAATCAGGTTGAACCAACTAAAAAGCAACTCTGAGCAATGAGAAATAAAACAAAATCAAAAGTCTACAAAAAATGTAAGGTGTAAAATAACAAAAACAACTAACCTAGAAAATGAAACAAGGAGAAATCATCTAAGAATCATTAGATTATCATCAGAAAATTTTGACCAAAAAAAAAATACTGGATACAATATTTCAAAATTATAAATGCAAACTGCTCAGATCTAAAAAACAAAGGGCAAAGTGAAAATACAAAGAACATACAAGTCACCTCCTGGAATACCAAAATGAAAACTCTTTGGCACATCATAGCTAAAATCCAGAGGTTTCAAGGCAAAGAAAAAAATAATGCAAACAGCCAGAAGATTTTAAGTACCAATGAGCCACTGTTAAGATTGCAGAAGAATTAGAAAATGCTACTATCAGTGTCTCTGTCACACTCACACACACACACAGAGTGTAGAAATACACTAAATTCTTAAGTTCTTCCTATGACGTATAATTTGGAACTTACTTGAAAGGGCTGTGAGGGTAAAATGAGATATTTAAAGCACTCTACAACATGAAAGTGCTATATAAATGCAAGCTATTATTATTACTATTAATATGTATTACAGGGTCAAAAGTAACTACATTCATTAAAAAGTTAGCTTATCTTTTGATTTTCAAATCACAGGATTCAGAGTGAAAAAGGATCTTAAAGATCCTCTTGTTCAACCTGTTAGTTTCAATATGTGGAAAATGAGGTCCAAGTCACACAAGAAGCAAAGAAGAGAGCTGGTATTCTTTGCCAAATGCTCTGACTCCAAATCCCCCCTTGTCTTTTTTCTTATTAAAAATATGTGTACTTTAACATTTAATAAGGTGAAAAGAAGTATTTTGCAATGAAACACAGTAAGCAAGATTTTTTTTTAAATACCTAAAGGTAAATAAAGTTAAAAGAGAATAAATAAGAATTTGGGGTGGGGGGAGGGGAGAAGGGGAAAGAAATCTCATTTATTATCACTGATTGTGGTAAAAGCTCTACTAAGCAAAATGATAATGACAGAACCATAACAAGAAATAAGACTCAGAGAATGATGAAAGAATTAAGCTCTGCTGCAAGAGCTTAAAATCTCCTCGGGAATATGAAACAAACATGAATGACATTAGAACCTTATGCAACATGTCCTAAATCAAAAAATATATAGCAACCACTGAATACATATGCTGATTAATCAGAATCTAAAAAAGACTGTTTAGCAAATGTTAAATTTTTCCAATAATTAACAGAGCAAAGGTTCGTAATGGTCATTTTGACATCATTTAATTCAATAAGAAGACTGGGACACCTAAGAGAAACACAAGAATGTTCTTGGTGTAGACTGTTAATGTCATAATTACTATAGCCACTTCCTAAGGAATTTAATTCTGAGAAGAAATATAATACAGTGCAGGGGTGGGGAACCTGTGGCCTCAAGACCACATGTGGCCCTCTAGGTCCTCAAGTGTGGCCTTTTGAGTGAATCTGAACTTCACAGAACAAATCCCTTAATGAAAGGATTTGTTCTGTAAAACTTGGACTCAGTCAAAAGGCTGCACCTAAGAACCTAGAAGGCCACATGTAGCTTGGAGGCCACAGGTTCCCCACCCCTGGTACAGTGCAAAAAATGTTGGATTAAGGTGAGACCTAGATTCAAATCTTAATGAAGACACTTACTAGCTGTGTAACTTTCAGCAAGTCATATAAGTTCTCTAAGCCTCAGTTTCTTCATCTGTCTAAAGGCTAACAGGGCTATTGTGAGGCTCCAACAAGGAAAGTTCCATATAAGTCAGCTGTTTATTTTTAATATCTGAACAGAAGTTACAAGGTGGAGTGAAGAGGGTTTGGAACATGACACTGGAAAGATCTCACCTCAGACACTTAATAGATAAATGGTCCATGACAAGTGCCTCAAGAAACTCCTCCCTAGGACTTATCTACGTGGCTCCTGGCATGATACTGTGGTATCATGAGATTTCCTACAGATGACATTACAGACCTGGGTTCAAATCCCAACTGTGAGCTTAGGCAAAGAAATTAATCTTTCCGGGCTTCAGTTTCTTCATCTGTAAAATGGGGGTGGTGCACGCACGTGTGTGTGCGTGTGTGTGTGTGTGTGTGTGTGTGTGTGTGTGTGTGTGGACTAGAGGACCTTAAAAAGTCTTTTTCGCCTAAAATTATAAGCCTATGACCACTGATCCTTTATATATTTCTATTAAGTTAATCTAATTCCCTTAAGAAATTTTTGTATGCTACAATGCTTGGCTATAATATGAATATTAAGGTTTAAAAAAATGTTATATGTTTTTATAATTAATTTAAAATCAAATCCAGGAAATTCTAGAAGACATCTGGAAAGTTTACTGTGTATCTCAAAACAGCTTCAGTAGGCGTCAAGTTCAGAAAGGCCTGAGGAGGCATAAGTCTGAAGGATTAGACTACGCAGATGTTAGAAAAATGAAGAGTCATGAAGCAGGTTGGCAGCAAAGAAACATGAGAAATACTCAAAACTGCTTAAGAAAAAGAAACTAAAAATAACTGAAGACTGCTCCAGGATGCAATAAACTATCAGGAAGAGATTTTTAGCTCTCTAAAGAAAATATGAAATAATTACGAACCAAAATAGAATTTGGCCGTCTATCTAATGAATGAATTTACACACAAGCTATGAAATTAAATGCCTCAACAACACAATACCAAAAAACTTCTTCAACTTTCACACCAAGGATATTAGTTCTTAGAATAAACATCTTAAAATGAAGAAGACAACAACCTCTTATGGTAATAATGAACTACAGGGATGCTGATGACTAAATAACAAAAATGAGATATTAAAAATAGACTGTCGAGAACTGGGTTTTCTGTAAAGTGAAGTAACTGCTCTAGATTATCTCTAGGGTCATCCATGAACTTAAATATGTAAACTAAACACATTTCTACAGAAATGGAAAATTAGAAATGAACAACACAAAGAGATGCATACAATATTGGAGTAGATGAATGACAGATGACTTTAAGAATAGTCCTTTACAATTTGAAAAGTGCTTTATATTCTTTCTCTTATTTGATCCTTCCAATAATCCTGTAAAATCAGAAAGAAAAGCATCATTATCCTAATTTTAGAAATGATGAAACTGTGGCTCAGAAAGCGGCCAAAGGATATACTTCTAATAATAAGTGAGTTAATAAGAATTTGCAGACTTAATACTTGAACCCAATTCTTCTGAATCTAATTCAATACTTGTTATGCTATTCTTCAGTTACTCCTTCACTACTCAGCACAGAGTTCAGAAGACAGAATATATTTATTGGCTCCAGAAGACAGAATAGTTACACTGCTTCCCTCTATCCTCCACATAAATTGTATGAAACAAAGAAGATACTTAGATCATTATTTCGTAATCAGCTAATGTAAAAGAAATCATATCTATACAAAATATTAAAAGGGAAAAAAGACATAATCACATGCTTTTTAAAAAAAGTAAACATTTATTTTACACCAACTATGTACAAGGCACATGGTAGCTGACAACATACGACTTCATACACATAACTAATTTTGGTGATCACTTTTAGACTACTACTAATAGTACTGATATTTAATTTTGCATACATATTACTAATAAAGTTTATGGGTTTAAACAAATTAGGTATTTTAAGTAACCTAGCTTTTTATTTTAAGTAATCTAGCCTTTTAACAAAAGGCAACTTTGAAAATCTTCTATCTCAAAATATTAAATGAAAACAAGTAGTTAACTTTATTATTCCCAGGGCAGAATATCAATTAAGATAAATGTGCTCTCCATATAACCTTAGTGTAGCAAGATAGCACTAAAGCTATAAGGGCATCTGTGGGGTCATTTTCTTGAGATTTCTCTTACTTCTAGAAACCCAGAAAATGGTTTTATCTTTTTTTTTTTAATGTTCAAAGATACACTGAGAAACTGTATACTGACCTGGCCAAGCCCAGGCATACCTCCTCCAAGTCGAAGTAGTCTGTCCATATTTCTAGAAAACAGAAACAAAGGAAAACGTTCCTAAGCACAAAAGTGTTTACTCAATTGCTATCTATATAATTCACCTTCAGTCACTCAGTATGTCAAAAATATTGGTGGTAATTACAACACAACATCAGACTTCCTGTTAATTAACACCACATATTAATTCAAGAAGCTGTCTTCTACGCTAATTAACAGACCTTATTTTACTGCTTTGGTTTTGGGTTATCCCCAGTTTTAAAGACAAGCAATCTTAGCATAGTTTTCAAAACTTTGCTATCAAGTTAATTATATTTTCTTATTGTTATCAGATAACAGTACCTGAATAAGAGAAGTGCCTGGAATACTTACCATGTATATGATTGAGTGTGCGTCAATTTGTCCAGAGTGTACAAATAAAAATCCTCACTTTTAAATTAAATTTTAACATCCTCATTAGTAAGTTCTGTGCTAATTAACTTACAGCTTGTCAGTTATCATCAAAACTACATGTGAAAGACATTGTGAGCAGATTATGGATCTCTGAATTAGCATCAAAAGCTTTTTTTAATGAACTCATTATACTAAAAAGAAATACTATAAAGTAAACATTAAATGCATTCAGTTAATGTTCTAGAAGCTACACAGAAATTTCATTTATTTCAGATACTGGGGAGCAAATATAGGGAAATGTGCCTTTTTCATTCAGGAAGTGCTAAGCTATTAAGTGCTGTAATTATGAGTCATTAAGTATAAATATGATTTAATTTATTATTAAAAACAATTTGATTTATTTTGGTATATTTGGATAAAGAGGAGAAATAATTTCTATGAACATGAATATCTCAGGCAGAATAGGTAGACAAATGTCAAAGAGAAGTATGTGAATATGTGTCTGTGTCTACATGTGTATATATGTATATACACACACATACACATATATTTACATATTTAGGTGGTCTCAATGACCACATAATTGACACTCAATATTTAAAAAGAGTAAGCATCTAACTCTTGCATACCTAAAATATTAGTAGTTTTATTTTTCAAAATGACTAAAGGATTCTTCTGTCCCTCCAAAGCTACATATTTTAGAACATGTCATTACTGTCACTGGAAACAATCCCAAGCAAAATGACTTTGTCTTAGTTGAATATTTGTCCACATTGTTTTACCAAATGAAACTGTCAAAGACACTGAAATTCAGTAAAGTGCTGTGATCATTATAACACTAAGAAAAGTACTGTTTATAAACCCACATGCTGAACCATGCTGAAAATGGAAATTACTGAGTAACTTTTAAAGTTCCCTTAGCTTAGACCTTAATGACTATTTAATTTTTTTTTTTAAAACTAGTGACAAAGTACAGCTTAATGAATAGTTTGCTTACAAAGAGTTTGTAAAGCAAAAACACATATACCATACAATTTCCATCTCAATTAATACCAAGAGTAATGAAAAACCCTCATCAAATCTCTACGGTTTCATGAACATTCCTATTATTACATGGACATGCTCATAAGAATATTAAAGGAATCTAAACAGTAAAAATAAGTAGATTGGTATACATTTCTCTATTACTGAGCAGAGAAAAAATGTTCTCAGCATGGCATCAAATAAATTCAAAACAAAAATCCTTTTTCTAAACATGACCTTGAAGATCAAAATTTTAAGAAGCAATCAAAAGATATAACTAAGAAAAATATGCTAATTTAATAAATATAAATATCTTTTTTTGCTTTATAGCTTTCAAAGATTTAATACAGACTTCCAGAGGCTGTGAAAACTGAGAGCAAGGTAAGAAGCAGAGGGGAAGAAAATATGGCCAGCAAAATTTGTGTTTTTAGTAAAATTGTGTTTTTAAATAACTGATCTACATACAGATAAATCAAGAAATTTTTTTCCCTGAAAATGTTTTAATTTTGATGACATATTAAATACAAAAAACTTTTAGTAAAATGTTTTCAAATACATTTAAAGGCACTATTTTAAAAGTTAACAGAAAACAGAAGTAATATTTTAAAATATGTTGCAAAATCAACGCTGATTTCCAAATTGTATACTAAGAATTACTTATTTTTTAGAAATGTGTGCTATTATTTAGCATAGCAAATTTGGAATGTACAAGACAGATAAGTACAATATACTCTCCAAAGCCAGGTACTTGTTATCATAGTCTGAAAAAACAGGTAAGTGAAGCATATTTCTGTTTCTCACCTGGTCACTAACTACAATATTTCAGGCTTCAATTTGTTGAAGTTGGCAAAAATTCTTCTTAGTTAAAACTCTTGATCTTTGCAGCAGTTTCAAAGTGCAAGTCTTCCCAAGTACCTCTTTTTCTCGACTCTTTTTCCTAAATTAAAAAAAAAGAGGAGGGAGTAACTGTGATGATTATGAAGATTAAGCAAGCAGAACAAAAATCAAAAGTAGTTTCTGAATGCTACAGCATACTAGAAGTTAATTCTTCAGGCATCCTTTCCCAACACTGTAGAATTATCTAACATGTTGAAATCATGATATTCCATTTAATATTCCCCCCAGATGTTTTCCTACAATACAGAAGCTCTGTGAGTCCACAAACATTTATCATCGCAATAGGATAGAAGTCCCCAGCTAATAAATAATTTTTATTCCAAAGGTCAACTTTGTAATCTTTTTAGAATTAGGAAAGTACTTTTCTACAGAAACATTATGTCACTGGTTGCCAGACCAGGTCACAAAATTTTTTTTAAGACTATAGACTATTTTAAGACTACATTAGACTGTGTGTATAAAATATATACGTATATATAAAATAGTATGCTTTTTATTATCTTAAATGAATTTTAAGACACAAAAGGGCAGAGCCAAAAAAAAAAAAAACCCAACATACAACAACGGTAACAAACTCAAACAGAAATGGATCCCTACTGGTCACATGTTGACTTAGGAAACCACAAAATAAAATAGTTGCAGTGTATTTTTATTTATTTTGTTAAACGTTTTCCAATTACATTTTAATCTGGTTCTGCCACATATAGGGAGTTTGGCAGGCCAGTTACTTTGACAACTCAAACATACACCATGACTACCAATAATGTAAACAAAACATTAAAAGCAACAAGAAAACTCAAGTTAAATACAGTTGACAAGTTTGTTACTATATTTTCAAAGTCAAAGCATACACTTTTTAATATGTTAACAATTAAAAAGAACTAGGAAAGATAGAAAGTGACAAATACTAAATCCATTGCAGTCATTAAATGATGCTGATTAGATATTTACATGGACATGTACTTCGGGAGGAGTACTTTGTCTGAATATTGGTTCATGTTGAAACACAAATGTCTCCCTCCCACCCCAAATCCTTTAAAACAAATTTCTGTTTAAATAAAATTAATTCAGAGTTACATCCTAGGATATATGAGAACTATTCCTTCTCTGTAACCTTCGCAGCATGAAGTCAATAATAGTAGCTGGACCAGGAAAAAAGCTACAGTAGATAAGAGGAAAAGAGATTGGAGGGTAGGGGAGGGAAATAAAGGGCTATTGTTTTTAATAAATATTTTTCAATATAATTATCTTCCTTAATCCTATGGATTTAAAAACATCATTCTCAGGGTGCCTAGGTGGCACAGTGAATAGAGCACTGGCGCTGGAGTCAGGAGGACCCATTCAAATGCAGCCTCAGACACAACACAAAACTAGCCCTGTGATTTCCAAACTGTACACTAAGAATTATTTATTTTTTAGAAATGTGTGCTATTATTTAGCATAGCAAATTTGGAATGTACAAGACAGATAAGTACAATATACTCTCCAAAGCCAGGTACTTGTTATCATAGTCTGAAAAAACAGGTAAGTGAAGCATATTTCTGTTTCTCACCTGGTCACTATTTTAGTGACCTTGGGTAGTCACTTAACCCCAATTGCCCTGCATTCTCCCCTCCAAAAAGTAACACCCCCCCCAAAAAAAACCAAAAATATTATTCTGAGAAGGGGTCCGTCCATATGTTTCACAAAACTACCAGAAAAAGGACAAGAAGGCCTCTGGACCAGGGGTGAGGAACCTGTGGCTTCAAGGCCACTTGTGACTCTCTAGGTCCTCAACCAAACTTTACAGAACATATTCCCTTAAATTCCCCACCCCTGCTCTAGATAGTCCTCATGACTTGGGTAGGAGAACCTCCAAGGTCCCTTCAAACATTCTAATTTTAAATATGGCAGAGCTAGTGAAAGAGGTCTTTAAGAGGTTCATTTCCCCCTTCATCCCACCTTGGTATCATCAATTGTATCACAGCAGACCCTTTTCTGGACTAACATTGAATAGAGGTCCCTAAGGACCATTCTCTTTGAAGTTTCTATTTCATGAGCCCCTTTTTACCACACTTTCCTTGAAACCTTTTCTTTGTGACTCTTCATTTTCATGGTTCTCCCTCTTCTAGGACTAATCTTAAATTTCTTCTGTTTTCTTTTCTTCCCTTTCCTATGTTTTCTATCAACATTCTCTTGGTTAGTGACTTTATCTTCTGAACACTTCAGTTATCATCTCTGAGTTGGTAACTTTCCAACTGATTCTTTCATTCTGAACAGAAGCTATTCCAAACTTTCCATTCTCTCAAGTCTCCTTTATCTTTCCCCTATCTCTCAACTGAGGACCCTGCCTCTTGCTTTACTGAGAAAATTAAGGATATTTGCCCTGACTTCCCTTTTCTCCCTGCTCTCTCCAATAAGGTGGCCTTTCTCCTTGCCAGGCTAATACTTTTATTAGACTCTTGAGCCCACATTCATCAGTCTTGCCCAGCAAATCGCCTCTTCAACTGTGTCCCCTCAAGCTTTCCCTAACTAATGGTTCCTTCCCTACTGCCTTCAAACCTGTACAAATCTCCTCCATCCTTAAAAAAAAAAAATCAAACCCTCATTAGACCCTACCATCTACTCAGGTCATCATTCCACAGGTCTTCTCCCTCTCAGATCACTCAACTCTTAGAAAAAAATCTATCTATATTCCACTTCCTCTTCTGTCACTCAACTTTTTACAATATGTCTTCTGATCTTATCAACTCAAATGAACCTGCTCTTTAAAATCTCTTTACCAAACCTGATATTCTTCTCTCAATCCTCATTCTTTTGGACGTCTCTCTGCAGAATGAATACTCTTTCCTCTCTCTATTTTTCTTACCCTTTCTTCTCAGTCACCTTTTCTGAAGGATTCTCCACATCAATACCCTCTGGCTCTGTCCTAGGTCCTCTTCTCTCTTTACAATCTCTCCCTTGGCAACCTTATCACTTCCTACTGGTTAATTATCACCTGTACACAGATGATTCACAGACATCACCACTAGACACTTCAATTCAGATGTCCTTGAGACATCTCAAAATCAACACGTTCAAAATAAAATTTGTAATTCTTCATATTAAACCTATATGAAACTTTCCTATTTCTGTCCCTATTCATCCAGCCTCTCAGTTCATAAACCTCAGTGTTACCCAAGTCCCCACTTTTCCTTACTTCACATATCCAGTTGCTAAATCTTGCAGTTTTAACCTCTAATACTGCATCTGCATCAGTTCCTCTCCAGTCACAAAGCCACCACTTCAGATACTCATTACTTCTAATTTGGACTTTTGCAGTCTCCTCCTAATTAGTTGTCTTGCCTCAAATGTCTCCTCACCCCAATCCAGGTTCCAACACATATGCCAAAGTGAATTTCTCAGGCATAAATCTGACCATGTCAATACTCTACTCAAAAGACTCCAGTGACTCCCTAAAGTTGCTAGGATAAAATAGGACTTACTGTTTCGTTTCTAAAGTCCTTTATTTCTTGGCCACAATCTATCATTCTAACCCTTTATGTACTTTAGAGTACAAATATATTAATCTTTATGTTCCTCACATAAGGCACTCCAGGTCCCATCTCAATGCCTTTGCACTGCCCATTCCCCCTGCCTATAATGTACTTCCACACCTCCACCTCATAAAATCCCATTCTTCCTTTAAGATGCAGTTCAAGCATCAATTTCTACTGAAACTCAAACTCCCCTAACTACTAGAGCCCTACTTTCCTAACTGCCTTGCATTTATTTTCTATTTATTCTGTATAGAAGACTATTAAATTTGCAGAATATTGCATTCCCTGTTAAAACATAAGCTCTTTCAGAATCGTGATTTAAAAAACAAAATTATACCTGTGTCCCTAATGCTTAGCAAAGGGCCTGGCACATAGTAGGTGCTTAATAAATGCTCCTGACTGATTGTAAGGGGCGGGGTAAGGTGGGAAGAGGAAGAATGACAGGTACAATCACTAAACTGCTTACTGGATATTTTGAACTCAATGTCCCAGGGACATCTTTTAACTCAACGTGCCGCAAATATCTATCCCCAAAACTAGTCTTCTACCAAATTCCTTACTATTATCAAAGCTATCATCAGCTTTGTAGTCTCTAAGGTTTGTAACTTCAGTGATAATCTCAACTCTTCGCTCTCTCCTACTTTATATATACTTAGTTGCCAAATCTTGCCACATCTACAGCCATAGTCTCTCATATCAGTCCTTTCTCTCTAGTTACAAAGCCACCATCTTTTTCAGTTCTTTGTCACCCATCACCTTTCTCTTTGCACTCCAGTTCAACCTCCAACCACAGAGTTGCCAAAGTGAGTGTCCTGAAGTGCAGATCTATGTCACCTATTCCAATAGCTATCCTCTGTCTCTGGTTAGCTTTTGAAGTCCTTTACATCTTGGCTACAATTGCTCTTTCTGGACTTATTATACATTACTTCCCTTCCCCCCTCCCCACAGTCCAGTCAAAATGGTTACTCTTTTTCTCCCACACTCTCAAAACAATATAATGGAAGAATCATTTATATAAAGCATCATACTTGTAATCAAATCCTGAGATCCAAGTTGATAAGAGACATTACTTTTAAGCTCACAGCATGGTACATCTTTGGTACTTCACTGCAGTCACATAGCCACCACCCTAATTAGCTAAAGCCCTCATCATCTCTTGACTGCACAATTACAATATTCTCTTAATTTCTTGCCTCAAGTCTCCATCTATTAGTCAGTCAGGTGCTGTGCTAAGCACTGGAGATACAAAAATCGAGAAAAGACAGTCCTTGCCCTCAAAGGAGCTCACAATCTAATAGAGGAGACATCATGCAAACACATATATGCAAAGTAAGCTATATACAGTATAATATATAGGAAATAAGAGAGAGAAGGCAACAGAATTAAGAGTGGTTGGGAAAGGCTTCCTATAGAAGATGGAATTTTTAGTGGAAACTTAAAGAAAGTCAGGAAAGTCAGTGGACAGAGATAAAGAGGGAAAGCATTCCAGGAATGGGAGAAAAGAAAATGCTTGGTAAAGAGAGATGGAATGTCTTGTTCAGGAACAGCAAGGAGGCCAGTGTCACTACACTGACGGGTATATGGAAGGAAGGAAGGTATAAGACTGGAAAGGTATAAAGAGGCTAAGTAGAACTTTAAATGGCAAAAAGAAAGTTCTGTATTTGATCTTGGAGATGAAAGGAAACCACTGGAGTATCTTAAGTAGAGGGCTGACATGGTCAGACCTGTGACTTAGGAAAATCACTTTGGTGACTCAATGGAGGATGGATTGGAGTGGGCAGGACTGAGGCAGGAATATCTACCAGAAGCTATTGCAATAGCCCAAGTGTGAAACTTAGGGCCTGCACTAAAGTGAGGATCAGAGGAGAGAAGGGGGAATATTCGAGAATTATTGTAAAAGTGAAATCAATAGGTCTTGGTCACAGAATGGGGGTGGGTAGTGGGGGAGGGCACTGGTTAGAGATAATGAGGAATCCAGGATAACATCCAGTTTGCCAATCTGAGGGGCTGGGAGCATGGTATTGCCTTCTACAGTAATACGGAAGATAAGAAGAGGGAAAAATTTAAGAGGAAAGATGAGTTCAGTTTTGGACATATTGAGTTTAAGATGTCTACTGGACATCCAATTCAAGATGTCTCAAAGGTAGTTAGAGATGTGAGACTGGAGGTCATCAGAGATGCTAGGGGGAAGCTGGATGGCACAGTGGATTACTCATCTTCATGAGTTTAAATCTGGCCTCAGATACTTACTAGCTGTATGACTCCAGGCAAGTTACTTAACCCTGTCTGCCTCAGTTCCTCATTTGTAAAATGAGATAGAGATGGAGAATCTTTGCCAAGAAAACCCCAAAATAGGGTCACAAAGAGCTGAACACCACTGAAACGACTTAACAAGAGATGTTAGGGCAGTATAGGTAGATTTGAGAATCATTAGCAAAAAGATAGTAATTAAATCCATGGGAGCTGATGAGACCACCAAAGAAATAATATAAAGGGAGAACAGAGGAGGACTCAGGACAAAACACTGAGAGGGCATGATCTGGAGGAGGATTGGCAAAGACTACAGAGAAAGATCAGAGAGGTAGTAAGAAAACCAAGCGAGAGTAGTGTCTTGAAAATCTAGAGAGAAAGGAGGAGAAAGGATCAACAGTGTCAAAGGCTGCAGAGAGGTAAAGGAGACTGAAGATTGAGAAAAGGCCATTGTATTTGTCAACTAAGAGATCACCAGTAATTTTGGAGAGAACAATTTCAGTGGCATAATAAGGTGGGAAGCTGAGTTTTAAGGGGTTTTAAGAGGTTAAGAAGACAGTCAGAGGAGAGAAAGTGGAGGCACTACTGCAGGTGACCTTTTCAAGGAGTTTAGCCAGAAAAGACAGAAGAGATACTGGATGGTAAGAAGGAACTATCAAGTGAAGGTTTTTTGAGAATGGGGAAGATATGGGTCTATTTCTAGGCAGTAGAATCCAAGACAGGGAGAGACTGAAAATAAGTGAGATCATTCCTCCTATCTATCCACCTCCTACGCCCTATATCTTCCTCTGCAAAACCATCAAAGAGATTGTGTTAAAGTGCAGGTCTGACACTTTCCTTCTCAATAAATTCTAGTGGCTCCTTATTATTAATTTATTTCATTTATATGCTTATAATTTGATCTATTATCAAACATAAAATCTTCTCTATGACATTTAAAGCCTGACAACCTGACCTGATTACATATCAATCTCCTTTTACATACTATAGATCAATCAAAATTATGTTCTTATTGCTCCTCACATACAGCCTCCTATCCCATTTCCATGTCTTTGCAAAGGTTTTTCTCTGTCCCTGGAATGTACTCCCCTCCTTCCCTCTGCCTCACAAAATTTCTAGTCTTCTTCGAGGTTCCACTAAATAACAACTTCTATATGAAAACTTTCCTTATTCATAGTTTCTGGTGTCTTTCCACAAAAATGATCAATCCATTTTGTATATTATACTCTGTATAGATGAAGCATCAATGGCATGTGTAACAAATCTACAGGTGACACTGTGCTAGGAGGTAAAGACCAAATACTCAGATTTTAAGCAGTATGCTCAGATAGGTCTATCTGGAAGAGTGAATTGTCCACAATATTTATTATTCCTTCAGGGTAGTAAATAAGAGGCCGAATTTGAACCCAGGTCCTCTGGCTCTTGTACCTTTTCCATTGCACCACTTGTATGTACCCACACTCCATCACCCCAAAAAAGTAATGGAACCAAGAAGCATGGAAGTGCTCTGTCAGTACTTAAAGGCATTAACAGAATTGTAGCTTAAAGTTGGAAGAACTTTAGAAGAGTCCCATATTTCATTCGTGAAGTAGGTTGGATAGTAAAATGGATCTGTAACTTTTGACAAAACAACTATTGCCAAAAAGTATTGTTTTTGTCAATCTAGATAGCAATCTAATTATATTTTACAGGGTTTTATCCTAGGCCCTGGCTTGTTCTGTTCATTATTTTTAATCAGTGATTTGTATGAAAACACTGATGGCTTATTTATCAAATTTGCAGATGACACAAGGTTAGTAAAGAATGTTAAGATGCTGGAGACACCCAGATTTTAAGCAGCATGTCCAGATAAATCTTTTCTGGAAGAGCAAGTCATTCACTTTTTTCTGGCCTGGCTCCAGATAAGCTTCATTTCCCTCCCAATTTCCCTCATCAACTACCATGCTGCTTTTTTCCCCCCCTTTCCAGTTCTAGAATCATAATTAAATCAATTGCGCTCCTGGAAAGAATATATCAATCTGCCTCCCAATGGCTTAACTCATCATCCTTGTAACTTTCCAAACAAAAATCTCCTTCGCTGGACCCCATTCCCTTAGATGTCTCCTGTCAGAATGTAAGCTCCTTGAGAGCAGGGACTCACTATATTCAGCACTTACCACGGTGATTAGGATCTAGTAAATGTTTTTTTCACTTATTCAAAATAACACTGATAAGCAATAAGTCAAATATAACAAGATGAAATCTGATCAGGATACATACCAGGTGTCCCAGTCTGAGTGCAATTTTAAGCTGTTAAAGTTTTCAAGACACCCTTTATAAAAGTTACAAAAATCAAGTGCACAAGGACATGGAAGGAACATAAGTTCAGAGAAAAAGCCAACATGGACTCAATAAAGTATTGTCACTATCTTCTTTAAGAGAGGGAGTAGGGTAAAGTATTAACACCTCAGACATCTCATCTCCCACCAGGCTATACTCACTCTGAACTTTTTGGACTTTTCCACAATGCTGCCCCTGCCAAGTTCTATCTCCTCTTTTCAGCTTTCTTTTGAGTCTTGTCTCCCTCAATTTGATAGAAATCTCCTTGAGGGCAGTGGCTTTCTTATTCATATCTGTGGACCAGACATGCAGTAAACACCTAATAAATGTTTACTGACTATTGACTTCACAAGGAATCAGTAAACATAGGCTCTGGTCCCAGTTCTGTCACTAAGTTATTACTCTGTGCCCTTGGGCTAATGACTTCTCTGAAGATCTTCAGTTTACCTCACCAATAAGACAAAGACATGGTGAGAAATCCAAATGACTCCCAGATCTATCTATCCAGTCCTGGTACTGCTCCTGATCACCACCTGCCAAGCAGACACTTCTGTTTAGATGTTTCAAATGTATCTGAAACTCAACCCATCAAAACAAAACTACATCCTTTTTCCCCAAACCTGTTCATCTTCCAAACTTCCCTATTTGTGCTGTGGGCATCCTTCCCATTTGACCAGACTTGAAACTCTGAAAACTCCCTTAACTCTTCACTCTCCCTCATCTCTCATATCCAATCCCTCGCCAAGTCTTATTTTTCCTTCACAACATCTCATGAATTCATTACCTCTCCACTTGTACAACCACCACTACAACTAAAACCCTTGTTACCTCTCACTTTGTCTATTTCAGTACTTTCCTAATTGGTCTCCCTGTGTCAAGCCTTCTCCAAACCACCTTCCACACATCTGCCAAACTAACTTTCAGAAAACACAGATGTGATCATGTCTTTCTTCTGCTCAATATGCTCCACTGGCTACTGTAAACATAGATAAATACAAACTTTTCTTTTTGCTAATTAAAGTTCTTCAAAATCTGGCTCCAACCAACTTTTCCAAGTTTACTTAGGATTACTCTCAACATAGTAGAAAATTGCTAGCTTTGGAGTCAGAGGACCTGATTTCAAATTCTGCCTCTGTCACTTTGAGTAAGACATGGATGGTTCTGGCCTGAGTTTTGTCATTAGTAAAGTGAGAGGGTTTAACTAGAAGGCTTCTAGGGGCCTGTCTAGCTCTAAATCTATGATCTTATGATCCTCTTCACATAATGCTCAAGTGCTCACAGAGGACCTATTCTGATCCCTTCCTAGTTGCTAATGTCTTTTCTGGGTACATGTTGTTCCATTCTAAAAGAATGGAAGCTCACCATGGGCAAGAACTATTCTGTTTTAATCTTCACATCCCTAGCTCCTAGCACAGTGCTTGGCAGCACTTACTTAATGCTTACTAAGTTAAGGAATATTCCAGCTAAGATACCTTCATATTCTTAGGATTCTAAGGACCTGACAATTTTTTCAGGTATCCACATTAAGCTCACTAGTACATCCTTTGCTTCCTTCTACAGTTGAGCGGATTTTCTTTAAATGACATATTTATCAAGTCAATTCCAATATCCCCAAGAAAATCATCTTCATTGCTTTTAAGAATCAAATTTCTCTCATGTTTAAGTAGGTCCCATTTGCCTAACTGGGGGTAGGCAAATCCACCAGGAGGCAGCTAGGTGGCTCAGTAGATGGACTTTGGGCCTGGACTCAGGAAGACCAGAATTTAAATCTGGCCTCTAACACTCACTAGCTATGTGACCCTGGGCAAGTCACTTAACTTCTGTTTGCCTTAATCCAGGAGAAAGAAATGACAAATGATACCAGTGTCTTTGACAAGAAAATCCCATGAACCCCACAGGGTCACAAAGAATCAGAATCAAATGAACAACAACAAAAGACATTTAATAAATGCTTGACTGAAAACAATAGCAAAAAATAAGAGACTCAGCTCCGTTTACTAATGGGAATACATTAATGCCTTTCAAAACACTTGTTCATTTCTTTTTTCCCCTATTCACTTACTTAATAACTGCTTAGAAGCACAATCTCTAAGATGTTAATAATATTGGACTATATTTACAGTTACTCACAGTCTCATAATAAAGTCTGGGCACTAATGAAAAAGAATAAATAAAAATTTATGAGTCACTTTGAAATGTACTTTTTATTTTGTTTTACATTTAAATATGGAAGAGGCTGATATTCTAGGAATTTACAAAACCGAAGCCCTCATTCAGAAGGAAAATTTCTCCAATACATTCCTTTTATTCCACTTTTCACTTCACTTCATTATGGTAGGAAAACTTCAGTCATATGTAAAAATGCTCATTTTCCTATTTCTATAGTTTTACTGATTTGTGGGTAGTACTAATGTTTTGTTTGTCTGCTTTAAAAGTCTTTCTTCAAGGAGGAAAACCAAAATGGTCATTAAAATGGCATAATAGGCATAAATAGGATTCTTAGAACCTACTAAAAATGTTTCTATCAATAGGAACTTAAAATTAAATTTTATTCAGATTAGTATATCTAGATGGTCATTATGATGTCTGTTCAAAGTTATGTACAGTTTTCATTTTACAAATATTTATCAAATACCTATGTGCTGCATAAGATATACATGGAAGGCATTAAAAGCATTCTGCACTTAAAAAATATAGAATAGGAACAATCAACTTTACACATAATAGATGAAAAGTGCTTGCCAAATTGAATCTATATAGGAAGACTCCACAAAGTTAAAAGTAATAATGCAAACTCTAACATAAAGTAGTGTCCGATTAAGTCATTAAGTGTTCAGAATTCACGTGAGGGTTGTAATGGTAAGACTGGGCTTCAGAGAAAGCAGGAAAGGGAGAAGTATTGAGTGTTATTCTTTTTTTCAGGAATAAATTACAAATTCCAGTGATGGTATCATACTTAGTGCAGCAAACTTTCAGACGGCTTCACTAATGAAATGTTCCCCTTCCCTATATTATTATCTGAAAGGCTACAGGGCAGACAAGCAAGAGGATGTATTATGATGGGAATGTTTTGGGGTCCCTTGACATTGCTATGGTATATTCCTCTGTCCTATACAGTTACCTGAAAAGGTTACTGGGCAGATAAGCAAGAGGGCCTGTAGTAATCTTTTTTGTTTATGCCTCCAGATATGGTCCTAGAATAATACCCTAATAAGAAACTAACCTTAAGCAAGGGTAAATAGTAAAAAGGATTAAAGGAGGCTCCTTCTACATTATCTGAATTCCTTTGATGTAGGATCTTTCTACATTGTCTGCATTCTTTTGGGGTGTCTACATTCTCTTGGGGGGCATAAAATCTCTGTGAGCTCCTTGCATCTTTGGCTCTGTGTGAAATGGTCCTGTAATAAACAGACTCTTGATTACACCTCCTCTCATTATTCTCACCACTCACTAGCCCACCAGCTGCGCTGGCCGCAGTAACTTAGATACAGCCTTTTAAAGTTTCTTATATACTTACATAAAATTGAGTTGTAATAAGCATGCAGAGAACATTGTTACAAGAATTTTAAATAATAACCCTTAACATAAAAATTAAATTTGTTTCTTGGTGTTGATTTTCAACCTTTAAGTGCTAAACAGGCCCAAAGGCTGAGTTCAAAAATATTTCATGCCAAGGTCAGTGGATCACTTCAACTGAGCTGACCTACATAAATAATATGATGAAGCATCTTGAAGAATAGCTTTCAAAACTTCTCTTCATTGGAAGTTTTCCGTTCACTTAACCACACATCTATTTCAAAACCAGTAGGTCTGTTCCAAGAGGCAAGAACAGTTGGAAATGTTCAAATAGAAATTGAATTAGGGTTTAAAATTGACATGGATGGCTATCCAATTTCTTAGCAGATGTTATACAGGCTGTTAATGCTTCAGGTAGGAGATTGGTAAGATGACCTCTAGGGCCTTTCTATCTCAGAGACTTTTTTCCTTTCATATTACTTTTTCCTAAATCGTGTGGTTTCTATCTCTATTTCAAATATACCATTGAGTTGTCTGTAAGACAATTGTAAAATAGATTACAGGCTAAACCCAATCTTTATTTTCCTGTTCGTTCTTGAGAGAGCGAGCAGCTTTAAGTTAAAGATTTCTCCAACATTTGTTTATTCATTACATTTATAAAGAAGATCTCTTATGGTGATTACTCTCTTCCCTTCCCTCAAAAGAAACACCAGAAAATTTTTTCATCGGGAAGTTTTCCTTAAAGGCAAAATACACAAGATTTCTGCCTGCTAGCGGGGGGAAAAGATGCAACCACTGAATTATCTAATAAGCGAATGCTTTAATTTTACTTTTTGTTAAGTTATAAAGAATGTTTGCAAGTTCCAAATCAGTGAATTTCAATGTTTTGGGGGTTCTTTTATAGGAAAAAAAAATAACTTGGGGGGGATCCCTGTTAAGACACAAAAAGGAAATAATGATTGGTGGTAGAGCAGACTTTCTAGCAATACAGGTTATTGGCATTTAGGGAAGATATTGACTTTATTCCTTTTGCCTTCTCTCTTTTGTCCCTAAAAGGTAGATGCCTGAAACTGAGGCTTCATTGCAAATCTTAGTAAATAAAACGCTGAAGGAGTAGACGAAAGAAACCCCAATACCCGGAACTATCACTAAAAGCAGTCAAAGTAACCAGTTGAGTAGAGTCTTAAGAGTGCTGCCTCCTCTACGGGCGCTTCTAAGGGACGACTTACGGACCCTGCACCGCTCCCACCCGGCAACGTGACTAAGGAAAATCCGGGGCTGGGAGCGGCCTAGACCAATAGATTTCTCTGCCGGCTCCCAACGGAGCCTTGTCCCCTCACGGTCCTTACCTGAAGGTGGGTAACCAAGCGACTTTTCCAAGCGTGGATGCTGAAGTGAAAGTGGCAGCAGCTACAATGACTCCGACAAGCCCCCCAGCCCCGGCTAGGCGAGCGCACGATGAATCAGCCGGATTCCATTCAAAAGAGTCGCCCAGGCCTTGCCCGCGAAGCACTTCCGGGTTCACCCTCATCCTCTTCGGCTTCCGTTCCGTCAACAGCCAATGGGAAGTGGCTGTGGATGCGAGGCTACCACCTCTCGGGAAGGAATAAACAGAACGGGAACTTGCCTGGCTGAGCAGAGGGGCGGAAGCTGCGCTACTTGTTTGGCTTCCTCCCCAGAACCTCGGAGCCAGAGCGCTGCCGGATCCCCGGCTCTGGGTCTCTTTGCTGGTATCTCACAGGCTAGGAGGGAATTCTAAGAAAGAAAGTAGCGGGGTTTCTAAACCGTCTCTATCCCGGGTCTCTGTGCCACATATTTGGGTTAGTCACCCCAAGTGGCTGGGACCTGAACATTAGTTCTCCCCATCCCACCTGAAAAAGAAAGAAAAGTGGCCCAAGAAAAGTCTATATTGCCACTTTCTTTTTCTTTTTTGTAGATGCATCTTCACCTAAACTTTGCAGCACTTCCCAATAGTTTATTCAAAGCTTGTTTGTACTCAGTGGTTTTTAGATTTTTAGAAATCTTCTAGTCCAGCACCCCTTGTTTTACAGATGAGGCCCAGGAGAAGTGACTGGATTAACATCATAAAGCTAGTAAGTGACAAGGTCTTTAGCCTTCCGACTTACAAGACCAGTTTTTAAGCCACCTTTTTGTTTGTTTAATGTTTCCTTATAGTCTATGGACAGGTTTAGAATTCACCTACTTGGTGGAGGGGGGGGGGAACTCAACTTTTTTGGTGTCATGGCCTCCTCCTTTGGCAGTCTGGTGAGCCTTTGGATCCCTTATCAGAATAAGGCAAGTTATGCCAAGTCAACAAGTGCTCTTGATGGGGTGCTTGGGATCTACCTTTGTAAAACCAATTTGTAAACTCAACTTGTAATACCAATTTGTAACATCAGTAATGATGGGGTGCTTGGGCTCTATATTTGTAACATCAGTCTGTAAAACTTTGTAACATCAATTTGTAAAATCATACTCCATCCCTCCCCCCCTCCCCAATCTCACATAATTAACTCTGCCCCTTCCACCCCCCCCACCCCCCCCCCCCCAGCTTCAGAGCAATAATTCTGACCAGCGACAATTATCTCAGCTTGGAACAATAACAAAGTATCCCTAAGAATCCTTCCCTAAAGTATCTATAAACATTCCAGCTTAGGCAACTATTATCTCCCCCTTGTATAGTGGCCCGATGCCCCCATGAATTCTTTGGTACCCTATCTCTAGGTTGACTCCTTGGCTGCCTCAATGAATCCTTCAGGACCCTATCTCTGGGTTAACTCCTTAGCCTATTATCCACTGAGTCTCTAGTTAGCCTTGGCTCCCAGACAAGATTAATCTTGTCAAACGTGACACTGATGGGTGGCAGACTGGGCACTTCTCCATCAGCCCTTGACTGCTCACTGACTTAGTGCCATTTTCAAGCCTAAAACCACGCCTCTAGGTAGCCCCCCCCCCCTTGGTCTTTTTCCCAGTGAATCATGGGCAATATACACTTACACTTACAATATACACTGTCCCCACCTTAAATCCTCCCTAATCCCACCTTTAATCACCTAGTTAGCATAATTGGCATGGGTTCTACTATGGATGATTCTATATAAACCTTAATTCTACCCCTTTAAGGTTTCAGGTCCCCTAAGGATCCTTGCCTGATGTAAGGCATATAATAAACTTTTTCAACTCTGACTCCAAGTAAGCCTGAGCTGAATTCTTTCCAGACTGAATGGAAGGTTCTGGTCTTAGATAAGATCAGAGTTCCTGGTGAACCTATTGGGAGCCATTCCTCATCACCCTACCATGTACCAGACACTGTAATAAATTCTAGGTATTCAAAGAAAAGCAAAAAACAATCCCTGCTTTTAAAAAGTTAACATTCTAATGGGGAAGATTAATAATAATGATGATAAGTAGCTAGCAATTATATGTTACTTTAAGATTTGCAAAACTATTTTATGAGATAGGTACTATTACACCCTATTTTACAGATGAGGAAACTAGGACAAAGGTTAAAGGACTTGCTCAGGGTTACACAGCTAGCGAGCTGTTGAGCCAGCAGTGAACTCCAGGTCCAGCCCTCTGCCTACTGAGCCACCAAGTGCATATGGAGATGGCATCCAAACAAAAAAAGAAATACAGGCTAAATTGGAGATGATTTTAGAGAGAGGGCACTAAGAATAATGTTTCAAATGCATAAAATAAAATGCATAAGATTACAAAGGAAATCAATCATATTGAAATACAATGTATCAAAAGAATTTTATAATTTTTTTTTAAATTCACAGACCTTTGGTTAAGAATCTCTGTTCTATAACATCTTTTTCATTAGTTATGAAATGCATACAGTATTAGTTATTTGGGTGTATGTTGTAATGGTAAGCAAAGAAGTACTTAATGCCTAGTTTCAGCTTTTTAATTATTTAGCACCTTGTTTCAGTTCAAATTTCTTTTAAGCCTTGCCTATGATTATATCAAGTCTTTGTTAAGAAACAGAACTTGTGAACTCCACAACTTGTGAACCCCAGAACTTGTGAACCCCTGTTGCTGATGCAACAGGAAGGGGAGAAGCTAATGACCATATATAAGAAGAAGCCCAAGCTAGAAGAGAACACTTGTGGTGGCAGAGTTGAGAAGGAGAAAACTTGTGGTATCCTGGCAGTCTGTTTTTCTGTTCTGTCTGTGTTTGTTTAATGTCAAGTCTCTCTATCCCATTCCATGATTTCACAAAGCTATAAAAGTAATTTTCTTAAATCTTGGGGCTTAGCATGTCACCTTCTTTTGACCCAAAATGCTAGTGTCTCCTTAATACTTTTAGGATCAAATATAAACTCTTCTGGCATTTAAATCTCGACAATTTGGCCCCTTCTTGCCGTTTCACTCTTCTTACACATTGTTCCCCTCTGTTACTCTGTAATACACCCATTCTGCACTTGTTCATTGCCTTTACGTTAGCTATTTGTCATGCCTGGATTGGACTCCCTCCTCACCTTTGGCTCTAGGTTTCTTCAAGAAAGCCACCTTCTATATGAAGTCTTTCTTATTCATCCCTAGCAGTCAATGTTCTCCTTTTACACATGCTCGAACACATGCCCACACACACAGAGTTGTTTGCCCTTAATTTTTGAAGAGGATCAATAACATCACAGAGTGGTATCTTGACTCCTGAATCAATTGGGTTTAAGTGAGACATTGTTGCATAAAATCATCAGCTTCATTCTCCCTTCCAGGGCCATTTGAAGTCCAGTGGCAAGACAAAAGTCAGGATGACTGTCAGGATGCAGTGGATAATGTTGGCATGTTTTATATATGATCCAGCTCTAAGCACCTGTTATGGAAATCTGAAGATCTTCCCTGCCCCTAGGCCTTTTGATAGGCTTAGGTGACTCTGAGAACCTTCCCTGATTTGAGAATATGCTCTGCCCCCCTAATGGGCTGAATGTGGTCACCTGGAGCCTGCAGTGGGAGGCTTGTTCTTCAGGAACACCCATACCTTGTTACTTTGTGATTGGGAAGTGGGTCATGAGGATTGGAGAAGGCAGTATATACCCTGATGTGAGGTTTTGTTCTGGGGCTCACTTTGGGAAGAGTTGTGTGATGTGGCCAGATGAGACTCTGGGCAGCCATTGAGGTGCCCCCCTGCCACCTCCCCCCACCCCGGCCTTTGAAAACTCAGATGTTGGTGCTTTCCTTTCTGGCAACTGACTAGGTATAGATGTAATGGTCAGACAGTGGGAAGCCCTGTCTGCTGATCTGTTTCTCTGTCTGCTAGTAACTTCTGTTTGTATATGTTTGATTAAAGTAAGATTGTTAACCCATTTTGAGTTACTTTCCTTTAAAAAAAAAAACACATCTAAGAACCTATGCTAGCAGCCACCTTGGGTATGCTAGGGTGCTTGCTGCTACAACACCCCATAGCACCTGCTTCTACTGCCTTTATGGGTATTGGAACAAATTGTTTGCATCTGCCTATTCCACCAGGGAAGTCTTCACATGCTTTGGGTAGACATTCCCCTAATTCATGGATAGATTTGTGGCCCATCAGTTACCAACCTGGTTTGCCCATCTGCCAAGATGGTTGACCAGGGTGTGTCCACTTGGCATGCAAAAGATTTTTGGAGTTACAGGTGAGTTAGGTGAAGGTGGATGAGTATCCCTCTAAAGGACTCAGCAAGCCCTCACACCAGAGGTGCTAGTCCTCCCTGAATACCATACACCCCTATACACATATATGTGTTGTGGGGGGCAGAGTCTATATACATAGATGTACAAATTATAATACATTTATATTACATATACACATATATGTACATATTGTCTTCCTCATTAGGATATAATCTCCTTGAATACAGAAACTGTATTCATTTTTGTGTTTGTATCCCTACTACAGAGCACAATGCTGGTATATAGTTGAAATAAATAAATGCTTGTCGATTGACTTTTATGAGGCATTAGACAGGAGTAGACATGCTTTCACAAGTGATATTCCATAGCAAATCACACCTTTATAAAAATAAAATTAATAGAAAGAGAGAATTCATGATCCCATTGTACTTAACTTTTGTTAACTATAAAAGAGATTTGAGTTGTTAGAACAAGGCATAATACCTTAAAGGATTTCTTCCAGCAAGATGTCTACTGTGAATATGTCGACATTATACAAAATCTCTGGAAAATATAACAACAGGACTCATTTTGTTTGAAGACTTTCTGATTATTAATAGATACATGCTTGCTTCCCAAAGGTGTTCATCACTGTCATGAAGAAGACCATGAGTCCAAGTTGAAGAGAACTTCCCTTTAGATCAATATGCTAATCAAAAAACATTTATTAAGCTCTTACTTAACATCCCTGGGCTAAGTTAGGGATACACATACAGAGAATATAATAATCTCTACTCTCAGGGAGCTTACATTTTATCAGGATGGAGACACATATAGATACAATTTTCTCCAGATATTTCTGTTTGTGGGTGATGTCATGCTAATTGCATAAAGCCCCAAAACAATGCAGAGCCTCTTAAATGGGCTCCATAGAGCTTGTCCATAGCTTACACACACACACACACACACACACACGCACGCACGCACGCACGCACACACACACACACGCACGCACGCACGCACGCACGCACACACACACACACACACGCACGCACCTGCCATAAGTACTTGTAGAAGCAAGCACCCCAGCGTCTCCAGGGTGGCTGCCAACACAGGTTCTTAGATCTGCTTTGCTAAAGGAAAACAACTCAAAATGGGTTAACAAGCTTACTTTAATCAATCAAACATATCATTTACCTTGTTCAGGGGAAAGTCAGCACCCCGAACTTCAGAATATACAAAGGTTACAAGCATAAGTTACAAGAACATTTCAGCAGACAAGCTTCCAAACTGTCCAACCATTACATACATCCATACCTAATCACAGTTACCAGAGAGGGAAGCATCAACATCTGGGTTTTCAAAGCAGGGGGGGGGGGGGTGGCTCTCAACAGCTGCCCTGAGTCTCATCTGGTCAAATCACACAACTCTTCTCAAAGTGAGCCCCAAAGCAAAGCCTCCCTTCAGGACTTATATAGCCTTCTCCTGGCTCAGAGAATGTAACAACCCTCTTGACCCACTGCCCAATCACAAAGCACCAAGGTGTGGGCATTCCTGAAAAACAAGCCGACCACCACAAGTGCACTTAACCTAGGGGCGGGGAAGATCTTAAAATTTACATTTCCATTACAATACTGCTGGTGGACGATGACCTGTCCTCACAATTGAAAAGGAGTGGAGGAACTACTTTTGGGAAATTGCAAAGCACACACATATCAGCTGATACGATTAAGCACCTACTATGTGCTGAGTGCTGGGGATACAAGAAGAAGCAAAAGATTGTTCCTGCTCTCCCTCCTTTGGTGGAGGGAGATAACATGCAAACAAATGTATACAAAGCAAACTATGTCCAAGATAAAGGACGCTGCTACTAAGATGGCTTCTGGTAGAAAGTCTGTCTTATTGAGACTTAAAAGGAAGCCAAGCAAGAGAGTAGTTGGAGGGAAGGAGGGAGAATATCCTATGTATGGGGGATAGCCACAAAGAAGGTCTGGAGCACAGGTGAAGTGCCTTGTTGGTAGAAGAGCAAAGATGTCATGATCACTGGATTGAAAAGTGTGTGTTGGGTAGTGAGGTAAAAGAAGACTGCAAAGGTAGCAGGGATCTAGGTCATGAAGGACGTTGAATGCCAAAAGGAGCATTTTGTATTTGTTCCTGGAAGCAATAGGGAACCACTAGAGTTCATTAAGTAGGGGAGTGACATGATCAGACTTGGCCTTTAGGAAAATCACTTTAGTGGCAGTATGGAGGATGGATTAGAGTGTAGAGAGAGACTTGAGGCAGGCAGGCCTACCAACAGGCTATTACTCAAGGTGTGATGTGAAAAGGACCTGCATCAGGGTGGTAGCAATGTCAAAGAAGAAAAGGATGACTCCTAGATTGTGAGCCTGAGGGATTGGGAGGATGGTGTTGCTCTCTATAGGAATGGGGCAGCATGCAGGGGGAGAGTTGAAGAGGAAGATAATGAATTCCATTTTGTACATTAATTTTTTTTTGTACGTTGAATTTAAGATGTCTACTACACATCTAGTTTGAAATGTCTGAAAGGCGGTTGGAGATTTGAGAATCATTAGCATAGAGATGATAACTAAATCCATGGGAGCTGATGAGAGCACCAAGTGAAGTAGTATAAAGAGAGAAGAGAAGAGGGCCCAGGCAGAACACTGAGGCACACATACAGTTAGAGGGCAGGACCTGCAAGAAGCTCTAGCAAAGGGGACAAAAGAAGGAGCAGTCAGATAGGTAGGAGGAGAACTGGGAGAGTGTCCCCAAAACCTAGAGAGCAGAGTGTGGAGGAGAGAGATCAACAGAGTCAGAGACTACAGAGAAGTCAAAGAGAAGAAGACTGAGAAAAGACCATTGGATTTAGCAACTAAGAGATCATTAGCAACTAGAGAGAGAAGTTTTGGTGGAATGGTTAGTTTGGAAGCTGGATTATTATGGCTTAAAAAGAGAAAGGAGAAAAAGTGGAACCACCTATTGAATAAGATCCTTTCAAGGAATTTAGCTACAGAGACAGAAGAGAAATAAGATGATAGAGAACAAGGATGGAAAAGTCGGGTGAGGGTTTTTTTTCAGGATAGGAGAGTAACGAGCATTTTTATAAGCAATAGGAAAGAGAGGAAAGATTGAAAATAAATGCAAGAGTAGGGATGACAAAGGGCAGTCTGTTGGAAGAGACAGGATGGAATGGGATCACTTGAACAAGTAGAGGGGTCAGCCTGATCAGGAATAAGGCAACTTCATCACATAAGATTGGAATAAAGGAGAGAATGGCAGAAGGCATCTGAGTGACAGGAGATGAGGAAGAAGGGAGAAGAAGGAGTTTGTAGTATATGGCCTCAATCTTTTGCTATAAAATATAAAGTGAGGTTCTTACCTAAGAGAGTGAGGGAAAGGTGAACTATGGGAAGTTTGAGGAAGGATGAAAAAGTTTGGAAAATCCAATGTGGAGAGTAGGATAGTGAGTTGATAAGAGAGGTACAGGAGGATTGCCTAGCAGTAAAAAGGGTATAGTTGAAGTTCTGTAACATAAATAACAAATTTATATTGGACCCAATCAGAACAGCCATGTGATTTACTTCACCTTCACTCAACAACATGTGAGTGTAGGAATGAAGGTTAATATATGGTGATAGTGATCCAAGGCTGAGACTTGGATGGCTATAATCAGTGAGATAATGGGACTAGGTTTTAATTAAGGAGGAGAGTGTAGAGTTGAATTGGTTCACCATGGAGTCAAGATTGGGAACTAGTGTAACACTTGGGAGAGAGGGGGGTCAAGGGATTAGATGTCATGGTGCAGATGAACAATAAGGTTACCTGAAAGAAGGCAGAGGGAATGGTGAAAAGCCAATAGATTATGTTTTTATAAGGAAATTTCAGGATTCTTGGACATAGAGGTGGTATTCTTTCAGGGGAATGGCAAGATCAAGGGTATAGTTATCTTTGTGTGTAGGATGGGGAATAGCTCATGGGAATTAAATAAGTTGAAGTACAGAATACTTAGGATATTTTAGAGAGAATCAATATTTATATTGAAGTCCCCTAGTGTGAGAGCAGGAGTTGGGGAAGACAGAAAAACTGTAAGCCAGGTAGAACTCATTAAGGAAGGAAGGAAATTTTGATTGGTTGATAGATATGGATTGTATGCATCTCGAAGGAGGAAGGTTACTGAGTGATGGAGGAAGGGGAGAACTTGAATGTGGCAATGGGAAACAGAGTATTCCAGCTTCCCCATCTCTGCCAGTAAGCTGAGAAGGATGAGGGAAGATGCAGTCAGTACTGCAGGGAGGCTGTGTCATCAGAGATAAGCCACATAACAGCTAGTAGATGGAAGGAATGGAAAAGAAAAAGATACAAGATGAAGGGAAAGGAAGTTTACTGCCTATGGAACAGGCATTCCAGAGGGCATGGTAGCAGGGCTGAGTGGAGTTGGGATGAAGCTTTGCGGTGGGAGGGTCTGGGGGATGGAAATGAGGAATCAGGTGATAAGGGGTGAAGGATGGGGTTTGGATGATGATCTACAAGAGTTCCATGTCACTGGGGTGTGAAAGGTATGACCAGATAGGAGAATGTTCATCAGTGAGTAGAGGGCAAAACTCCTCTACCCTCAAAAAAATGTATGCAGCAGGAGAGGGGAGACCTGAAGTTAAAGGGAGGTGCAAACCTTTGCATTGAAGGTTCTCTACATCCCAATTGGGAGATTGGGCTGGCAGCAGAAGGTGGAAGATGCCTTACACTGAGACAAATGGAACTAGTTGATTTGGGGCAGATGGAAGATGCCTGGGTTAGTCCCTTGTAGCCTTCTCTCAAGGCACATACTGTACTTAGTTGGAGATGAAAGGCTCAGGACTTATATAACCTGCCCCTAAACCCATTGTTATATGGGACTTTCTCCTTATTTGTGAACATGAATGCCTTGTGTGTGAGGGGCAGGGCAGGGTTGGAGAAACTGAGAGAGCACCAGCTTTTTTTAGTCCTCTTGAGACTCTTCAAAGTTCAGGTCTTTCAGGACTCTTCAAGCTTTGGGTAGCTTTGGCTTCCAACTTCAAGAAGGAAAATGGAAGAAGCCAATCTCACTTCTTCACTTGCTGAAGAAAAAGATTCTGGGAAGACATGAGAGGAGCTGGCAGTCTCTGTTATGTCCCTGCCCCCAACAGGCTACATCAGTTTATATTTTAATCTGTATTTGAGAAAGGGGAATATTAGAAGAGAAGAAAGTTATGAAAAATCTTTTAAATCATTTTTAGAAGACCTGATGACTTTTTATTTGCTAGCTAATTTATTGCAACAGCTTGACAGTGTTAATAGAAATTGTATCCAACCTCACTGTGATTAGTGAGACTTTTCTGCCTGAGATAAAACCTTTGGGGACCTTCATTTTTGGGTTTATTGTGTCTTTGAGACAATGTTCCACACTTTAGAAAAATGTTAGCTCAGTTTCTCTGGGAAAATGGCTGGGAGGGTGTAATGGGAATGCAAATTTGGAAGATCTTCCTTGCCCCTACGCTAAAGTGCACCTGAAGCCTGGGGTGGGAGGCTTGTTTTTCAGTAGATACTTCTTGATTGGCCAGTGAGTCAATAAGGTTGTTACATTCTCTGAGCCAGGAGAAGGGTATATAAACCCTGATTTGAGGCTTTGTTTTGGGGCTCACTTTGAGAAGTGTTCTGTGATTTGATGTGGATTCTGGGAAGCCGTTGTCCAGAGCCCCCCTGGCTTTGAAAAAACCCAGATGTTGAAACCCAGATGTTGATTGGGTATGGATGTAATGGTTGGACAGTTTGAAATCTGTCTACTAGATCTGTTTCTGTCTTGATAATTCTGTCTGTGTACTTTGAAGTTCGGGGTGCTGACCTTTTCCCCTGAACAAGGTAAACGATACATGTCTGACTGATTAAAGTAAGCTTGTTAACCCATTTTGAGTTGCTTTCCTTTAACAAAGCAGATCTAAGAATCTGTATTGGCAGCAAACCCTGAGGATGCTTGGGGTGCTTGCTGCTACAGAGGGCTACCTTGGGAAGGCTAAGGTAGAACTCTCTCGACTCAGATTCCCATGTAAGAAATTTTTCCAACTGGTTAATTCTGAGCCTGGTTGTGATATCCGGTCATATACTTTAGCTGCTTATGCTATTCTCACTTGAAACCAATTGGAACTAGTGATGCTTTAGTCATTCTGTGCCCTTAGGCTTTGGCCTGGAGTCTGCTATTGTGATCCCAACCTGTTTCTTCCTTTCATACCGTGTTTCCCCTATAATAAGACCTATCCCGAAAATAAGCCCTCCCCTTACTGTGTAAGATTCCTCTAAAATAAGCCCTCCCCCGAAAATAAGCCCTATTGAGATTGCTACTGTAGTGAAGGTGATCCCCTGCGCTACACGCTACATTACGGTACCCTCTGTATGCACCGTCCCCCGGGTGAAACGCACGCCGCGCTCCGAGCTGCATCCAATCAGAGCTGCAGCAGTGAGCGCGTCATCCTGTTCTTCCCCAGTGATTTGCTTGCTGGCGCCATTGAGAGCAGTGCCGCGGAGGAGAGCTGAGGCAGGACAACATAAGCCCTCCCCTGAAAATAAGCCCTCTGGTGTTTTTCTTTCCAAAAAAATTAATAAGACAGTGTCTTATTATCGGGGAAACACAGTAGCAAAATCTCTATAGCCAGAGCAAATCCTTCTTCATGTAATTGTTGTTGCAATACCCTCGGACCTCCTACTGATGCAGAACCAGTGAATACACTGAATACCCACTCACTTTGTCATATTGTACCATTTTTTTTTTTAAGCAATTGGGGTTAAGTAACTTGCTCAAGGTTACACGGCCAGTTATTTCTGGGTGTGGTGCTAAGTATCTGAGCCCGGATTCTATCCCCAGGTCATCCCGACACTGGGGCTGATGCTCTTACTCGCTGAGCCACCTGGCCACCCCACCTCCTGATATTTTAACAACTTAATAAATGAGTATTTGACCTTGTCATATGCCTGTTTATAGTTTTACATTCACGTATAAGATGTGTCTTAAATTTTTCAAAATGTTATGGCAATAATTAGACAATGAAAAAAGTTTATAGGACCAGAATACATACATATATATGTATATATATGTACATACACACATTAATTAGTTCATAATTAGATCCCAAACATCTTCAGTTTTGTTTTAAAGAAAAAGATTAACCTTAAAGAAGAATAACTTATGGAATATCTGGTGCTACCTCAAAAGGAATTATGATATTTTACTTAGGTTTATTATTTAATGTTGAATTGATGCTTGTATATAGAGCATGCTCTGAAATGCAAGCAAATTGCTCAATATTTTAAATAGGACTTGAGAGCAGTGGCCTATGTGGATGTAATATCCTGTTCCTTTGAACATGATTAGTAACTGAACATGTTTTACCATAGACAACTCATTTAATACAATATGGAATTATTTACTTACTCTACTTAGACACCCCACCTTTGTAAGACACCCACCTTTATTAAAATAAAGCATCTTTGGGCAGAATTCATTTGTGTGACCATAAAATTTAGGCATTGCAAAGGGTGTTTTTGTTAGACCCTTTGTGGCATCTCATTCTCCTAAGGGGAAGAATGAGTTGTCCTATCTTTTCCCTGTAAGCTTTACAGAAATTATAAATTTTCATGTTCTTGGCATTCAAATATTATCATAATGGCTGTGTGTATTTATCTGATACTTTTTCATTGATATGTGTTTGAACAAACACTTTGGTAAAATGTATTTTTTATTAAAAACAAAATTTTAAAGTAATGGGTCCAGGAGAGTATCACAAATTAAGTATCTTGGGTTCTTTTCTTAGAATGGCAGAAAAGTGTGTGTAGAAAGATTGTTTTGTTTCTTAATGGGATATTTGACTAGAATTTATTTTATTACTATCTGGTGTTTTTGTTTTAAAGCACTTTATACTATTTTAACCTTTTTCCTTCCATTAATATTATTTTGTTTTATTGCTAGGTTTATGAACTTTGGTAACCTGTCTTCTGTTTTTAGCTTTTGAATTTTTTATGGTATTTTTAGGCGAGATGCATTTTTATACCAAGTGTGACTTATGTCAAATCTAACCTTAATGAGGTAACTTCTATCTTTATTTTTTCTTTCCTATTGGAAAGGTAATTAAGTGTTTCTACATCTACCCCAATACTGAATTACTTATAAGCAGCCCTGGTAGTATGTATACTAGAAATTTCTGATGATTACTGTTACAATTAATTTCTAATGAAAATGTAAAAAGATGCTGCTAAAAGCATATTGTACATTTAATTAAATCAAGATGGCTAATGAGATTAACTTTCACCACTGCTCTGTGCACCAATGCCAAATGATTTAAAGGCCATCAAAACATTTCAATCAGTATTAAAACTTTAATTAAGCCAGTAATGCTGCATGCCTGTTGTTGCTGACGGCATGGGTCAGTAAGTTCTTCACTGAGTGCCTTGCAATAATTTAAAATTGAGCACATGTAAGGTACTGTTAGACCGTGGGGTTCAATTTTTCGTTCACATGTATATGCATTTATACATATATACATACACACATATATGCAAAAACCTAAAGAATCATCTGTTCCTTTTGAGGATATGGTAGATTTATCACCCTAAGAAATTACATGAACATTTTGCTGCTATTCATTGTCAGATAGATGACACAAGATGCTTTTTTTATTAAGTTTATATAACAGTAACAGTGTTGCCAAATCATTCAGATATTTTTATGGAAAATATAAGTGCCAAATTCGAGACAGATCCCATATATTCTTATTCTTTGCGAGGCATTATGACCATGTACAGTAGAATTTTAATTTCCCAAAAGACAGATCTCCTAGCTATTACTTAATCTCCTTGTGCCATGCAGCAGAAGGGAGCTCAGGCTAGTGAGAACAAGGAAACTCACGATTTGAGGTTTTTATCTGTAGCTTGACCAGCTGCTGTAGATCCCTGAGTCTCTGGCCTTCCTAACCTTCACATTAAGCTATCCTCTGCCTTCTAGACCAAGGTTCAGCAGTGCATCTAATTCCTCAGTGCCTCCCTTGATCAGTGAGTGATGGAACTCATCTTGACCCAAAAGGAGTAATGTTGAATGCAGTTGACCTTGCCTGACCCTGCAAATTGCCTCACGGTGATCAAAACCAGTTAAAAGAGAACTATTGATATCAGTTTAAAAAAAGAAAAAAAAAAGGAGTCAGTCATTTTGACCAGATGTTGCCACTTCTGAGCCTCCCTGGTCTTCTCTATGGACTTTCATTTGTGCAAAACAGCTTACTTAATGCCTTGAGGTTGTGCCTTCTATGAGATTCCCTCCTTGTTGAAATGTGTTAACCTTGCTCCCCATCCCACTCCTCTTGGGCACTCCAAGACTTCTGTGTTTCTGGTGCCCTGAATTGGAATTCCCTTGCCTATATTAAAGATCCTAGTTTTTGCTGCTTTGGTAGTCTTCTTTATTTCAGATTGACAATTCTTACCATGTATATTGCTATAGTCATTGCGTGCGTGTGTCTGTGTGTATGTGTGTCTGTGTGAGGGGGTTTGCTTTACTTCACTTTACATCAATTCACATGCGTCTTCCTTTGCTTCTTAGAATTCTTTGTGTTTATCCTTTTGTATTGTACAGTAATATTCCATTTGTTTACCTAAATTTGTGTGACTATTTCCCAATCAGCATCATCTATTTTGTTTCCAGTTCTTTGCTACCACAAAAATTCCTGCTATGAATATTTTTTTTATAAATGGGAAATCTGTGTTCTTAACTTTATTGGACTATATGACTAAACAATGAAATCTCTGAGTAAAGATATAAACTTTTAAATTTATTTTTAAAGCATAATTCCAGATTGTTGTACATGATGGTTAGATGAATTCACATTTCCACCAATTCTGTCTTGGTATGCCTTTCTTGTCACAACTGTCCCAACATTATTATTTCCATCTTTTGTCATTTTTGCCAATTTGCTTGCTATGAGGCAAAACTGAGTTGGGTTTTTTTTTTAAACATTTCACTGATTATTAGTGATTTGGAGTATTTGAAATATTAAAAAAGTATTAGTGATTTGAAAGGTACTGATCTTACTCTCTTTTGATTTTTTTTATGATGTGATCTTTTAAATTCAGGTTGCATATCCATTTTAGTAATATTATAGTATATTGTATAAGAAGTTTGTCTAAACCTTATTTCTGCCAAGTAACTTTCTAAATTTTCTAGCAGTTACTGACACATAGAGGTTCTTTTGTTTGTTTGTTTATTTGTTTGTTTTTTGCAGGGCAGTTGGGGGTAAGTGACTTGCCCAAGGTCACATGGTTAATTTTTGTGTTAAGTGTCTGAGGCTGGATTTGAACTCAGGTCCTCCTGACTCCAGGGCTGGTGCTCTATTCACTGTGCCACCCAGCCGCCCCATAGAGAGTTCTTTTGTAACTAATTTATATTCTCTGGTTTATGTAAGACTTGTTATTGAATTTGGTTTTTATTTTCTTAGTCTGTTCAACTAATTTGCTTTTGATGACCATTCCTTTATAATACAGTTTTAGATAATGGAAGTACTATTCACCCTTCATTCCTACTTTCATTATTTCCTTTATATCTCTTTATTTCTCTAAATAAACATCATTTTTTTTAGCTCTACAAAGATTCCTTTTGTAATTTGATTGGCATAGTAATAAATTTATCAATTAATTTAGGTAAGCATTGTCATTTTTATTACATTGGCATGGCTCAACCATGAACAGTGAATATCTCTCCAATTATTGATTGGTTGATCCAATTATAATAATTTGTTTTTTAAAGAGTGCTTTATAATTCTATTTACATAGCTGTTGAATGTATAAAGGCCTATCTTTTGAACACTAATATTTTTCTGGTAATTTTATGTGATTGGGAATCATGTAATACTACATTCTTAGAAGAAGTGAAGTTGATAATCACCCAAAGGACAATTGAGTTGTACACTGTAGATATAAAAAAAGTTGAAACACATTAAAAATGAGCAATTAAATGGGAGAAATGGTATGAAACATGTCATTTTAAAAAGTGTGAGAAGAAAAGAATAGATTAGTACCATAGAGTGAGGTACACCTGGTGTAAAATTTGCACTCTCCAATGATATCTTCACATTGTCAGGAAAATATGAGGCAGAACCCTATAATTTAGAATGGATCCTTATGGCACATACTCCACTATGGAGATATGATACAGCATGGACAAGAGGCACACATGATGCATAGGCATGGATGGAATATACTCATCAATGAGATTACAAATATTTTTTGCTTTTTTTTATTTTGGAGGGGGGAGGGCAGTTGGGGTTAAATGACTTGTCCAAGGTGACATTAGTAAGTGATAAGTGTTTGAGGTCACATTTGAACTCAGGTCCTCCTGACTCTGGTGCTCTATTCACTGCGCCACCTAGATGCCCCAAATATTTTCAACTATATCACATTCCTTCCAGTTTATTATGAATATTAGATTGTGTGTAAAAAAAAGTTCTTCTCAGGTGTCAAAGACTAAAGGTCAGTCTACTGAAAAAATCACAAGGTCTTTTTTAGATAATACAATTTAAAAATGAGAATTTCAGAAACTGAGTAGAGCCATTAGAAGCTGTAAGTGATACTTGGAAGAGATTAAGCAATGTATCATATTCAAGATGCAAAATCACTAGTAATTGTTATACTTAGGACTGAGTTATACAATTATTGAGTTTTATAAATAAATACAGATCTAGAGAAAGAAAAGGAAAATAGGAAAATATTTACATTTGAAAGTACAGTGAATTAATTTAATGTATAAGACCAATATCATAATTGTTACTTCTGACAGATGGTATTTTACATTTTGATTTAAAAAAAAAAAGATATATTCTTAATGATATATGTCAAGGAAAAGCCACCATATGTTGTTAAACACTTCCAATTTATCATTTAATTTGAAAGGCACACTAAGATAGAACCATTAAATCCTTCATTGCTATGACCCAAAAGTATCCTTAATAAAGGATAAACTGTGACCCTTTCAGGCTATTGTCCAAAATCATAGACATCTAAGGCATATCAGCCAACAGAAAATTTTCTCAATATGGATCCTATGAAGAGGTAAATAGATAATATGTTCTGCCTAGATTATTAATTAAATCTACGTAGTTTTAATAAATTTTCTGAGATTTAATTCACTCTTCTCCAAGGAATAATATCTCATTTAATAATATCTCATCATAATATCTCATTTAATCCTCACAACAGCCCTGTGAGGTAAGGGATTTATTGCCTTTCTTTAACATGTGATGATACTCCCTTCCCATCTGAGACTTTAATTGATTTGCCCAGAGTCACACAGTAAATGTTTGAGGCCTTACTTGAATCTAAGACTTCCTGACTTCAAGATCAGCACTCTATCCACTATTCGACCCATTATAGTTTGATGTAATAGAACTTTGAACGTGCAAGTTTGTATTTAAATAAAAGTAAGGTAGGGGGTGATTCACATTACAAAAAGGGTTGCTCCAATAAGAATATTCCTTTAAATGGAAAACTTGCAAGAGATATAATAAATAACAACATTCTTATAATATCTCTATGGAAAAGGGGAGGACTAAGGAAAGCTGATGACAGATGACTGTTAAAACATAGGTTTTTTTTTTAAATGTCTTTTAATCTCTGCCAGTATGAAGTTTATCTGTTTAGGTTTCACTAGTGGGTGAAAGCTAAACTAGAACAGGAAAGAAAGCAGATGATAAATACTTAAAATATATATATATATATAATTTCCAGATTAGAATATCTTGAAATTTTAGGATATTTTGTTCAACAGCAAAGTTACCCTACAACACTACCTATGATTTTTAAGAACATTCCTGAAAACTAGAAAAAATGGTTCACATGATCATCCTAATAATTATAAAGAAGTCATTGTGATTCACAACCTGAAAATAATAAATAAATTTTAAAATAAATAAATAAGAATAAATCCTCTGACTCTATTTCATAGACTCTAAAGATGGTATAGCAATTAGATACCATCTTGCTCAACCTCCATTTTACAGATGAGGATGCTGAGACACAGAGAGGTAAACCATAAGTCAGGTAATTAATTTAATATGGATTCAAATTAAGGCCTTCTGACTACAGATGTAGGACTGAATTTCACTGTACAATTCTGTATTTGCAACCAATTAGATTATAATCATTACTTTGTGATTGTTTTTTCAAAATAATTAATTAATTAATTTTTAGTTTTCAACATTCACTTCCATAAGATTTTGAGTTTTAAATTTCCTCCCCCTCTTTCTCCTCCCCTGTCCCTAAGGCAGCATGCAATCTGATATACGTTCTACATATAAATTCATATTAAATATACTTTTGCATTAGTCATGATGTAAAGAAAAATTAGAACCAGTGGAAGAAATCACAAGAAAGAAGAAACAAAACAGCAAAAGAAAAAGAGCAAATAGCAAATAGCATGCTTCCATCTTCTTTCAGACTCTGGATGTAGATAACATTTTCCATCATGAGTCTTTTGGAGTTGTCTTAGATGCTTGCATTCCTGAGAAGAGCTAAGTGTATCAAAGTTAGTCATTGCACAATGTGGCTGTTACTGTGTACAATGTTCTGGTTCTGCTCATTTCACTCAGCATCAGTTCATGTAAGTCTTTCCAGGTTTTTCTGAAGAGTGCCTGATGACTATTTCTTATGGAATAATAGTATTCCATAACATTCATATACGACAACTTCTTCAGTCATTCCCCAATTGATGGCCATCCCCTCAATTTCTAATTCTTTGCCACCACAAAAAGAGCTGTAATAAATATTTTTGTACACATAGGTCCTTTTCCCTTTTTTTAATGATCTCTTTGGGATATAGACCTATTGGTGGTATTGCTAGATCAAAGGGTATGCACAGTTTCATAGACCTTTGGACATAGTTCCAAATTGCTCTCCAGAATGGTTGGATCAGTTCACAACTCCACCAGCAATGCATTAGTGTTCCGATTTTCCCACATCTTCTCCAACATTTATCATTTTTGGTCATGTTATGTATGTCATCTTATATGTATGACATGGTGCCTCAGAGTTGTTTTAATTTGCCTTTCTCTATTCAATAGTGATTTAGAGAATTTTTTCATGTGACCACAGATAGCTTTAATTTCTTCCCCTGAAAACTACCTGTTCATATCCTTTGATCATTTATCAATTGGGGAGTCCCTTGTATTCTTAGAAATTCAACTCAGTTCTCTAAATATTTTAGAAATGAGGCCTTCATTAGAGACACTGGCTGTAAAAATTGTTTCCCAGATTTCTGCTTCCCTTCTAATCTTGGTTGTATTGGCTTTGCTTGTGCAAAAACTTTTCAATTTAATGTAATCAAAACCATCCATTTTGCATTTCATAATGTTCTTTATCTCTTGTTTGGTCATAAATTCTTCCCTTCTCCATAGATCTGACAGGTAAACTATTCCTTGCTCTCCTAATGTGCTTATAGTATCAGCCTTTATATCTAAATCATGTACCCATTTTTACTTTTATCTTGGTATAGGGTATAAGATGTTGGTCTATGCCTAATTTCTGCCATACTACTTTCCACTTTCCCCAGCAGTTTGTTAAATAATGAGTTCTTATCCCAGAAGCTGGAGTCTTTGGATTTATCAAATTGTAGATTACTATAGTCATGGCTATTGTGTCTTGTGTACCTAACCTATTCCACTGATCCACCACTTTATTTCTTAGCAAGTATCAAGTAGTTTTGATGATTGCTGCTTTATAATACAATTTAACATCTGAGGCAGCTAGACTTTCTTCCCTTGCATTTCTTTTCATTAATTCCCTTGATATTCTGGACCTTTATTCTTTTTTTTAAGCAATTGGGGTTAAGTAACTTGCTCAAGGTTACATGGCCAGGTGTTTCCAGGTGGGTGCTAAGTGTCTGAGCCCGGATTTGATCCCAGGTCATCCTGACTCTGGGGCCAGTGCTCTAATTCACTGTGCCACCTAGCTGCCCCTAAATCTTTTTTGTTTATTTGCTTGTTTTTGTATTTTCGGAGGCAAGGTAATTGGGATTAAGTATCTTGCCCAAGGTCACACAGCCAGTAAGTGTCAAGTGTCTGAGGTCAGATTTGAACTAAGGTTCTCCTGACTCTAGGGTCAGAGCACGATTCACTGCACTACCTAGCTGCCCTTATTTTCTTCTTCCAGATGAATTTTGTTATTATTTTTTTCTATAAAATAAATTTTTGGTACTTTAATTGGTATGGCATTGAATAAGTAAATTAATTTAGGTAGAATTGTCATTTTTATTATACTAGCTCAGCCTACCCACAAGCAACTGTTTTTCCAATTATTTAGCTCTGACTTTATTTGTGTGAAAAGTGTTTTGTGATTGTGTTCATATAGTTCCTGGGTTTGTTTTGGCAGGTAGACTCCCAAATATTTTATAATGTCTATAGTAACTTTAAATGGAATTTCTCTTTCTATCTCTTGCTGTTGAACTTTGTTAGTAATATATAGAAATGGTGATGATTTATATGGGTTTATTTTATATCCTGCAACTTTGTTAAATTTGTTTATTATTTCAGGTAATTTTTTACTTGATTCTCCAGGATTCTCTAAGTATATACCATCATATCATCTGCAAAGAGTGATAACTTTGTTTCTTCTTTGCCTATTCTAATTCCTTCAATTTCTTTTTCTTCTCTTATTGCTAAAGCTAGCATTTCTAGTACAATATTAAATAACAGTGGTAATAATGGACATCCTTGTTTTACCCCTAATCTTACTGGAAATTCTTCTAGCTTAACCCTATTACATATAATGCTTGCTGATGGTTTTAGATAGATATAACTATCATTTTAAAGAAGACTCCATTTATTTCTATGCTCTCTAGTGTTTTTAATAGTAATGGGTGCTGTATTTTTTCAAATGCTTTGTCTACATTTATTGATAATCATCAAAATTTTTTGTTAGTTTTCTTGTCAATGTGGTCAGTTATACAGATAGTTTTCCTAATATCAAACCAACCCTGCTTTCCTGGTATAAATCCTACCTGGTTATAGTATATTATCTTCATGACAAGTTGCTGTAATTTCTTTGCTAATATTTCATTAAAAATTTTTGCATCTATATTCATTAGGGAAATTGTTCTATAATATTCTTTCTCTATTTTGACTCTTTCCAGTTTAGGTAGCAGCACCATATTTGTATCATAGAAAGAATTTGGTAGGATTCCTTTTATGCATATTTTCCCAAATAGTTTTTATATTATTGGAATTAATTGTTTGATAGAATTCACTTATAAATCCATCTGACCCTGGAGATATTTTTAAGAGACTTTTTAAGGGATTTCACTGATACTCATTCAGCTTCTTTTTCTAAAATGGGATTATTTAAGTATTTTATTTCCTTTTCCATTAATCTGTACAATTTATATTTTTGTAAATTTTCATCCATTTAACTGAGATTATTAAATTTATTGACATACAGTTGGACAAAATAGCTCCTAATTATTGTTTTGATTTCCTCTTCATTGATGGGGAATTCACTGTTTTCATTTTTGATGCTGGAAATTTCTTTTTTTAATCAAATTAACCAAAGGTTTATCTATTTTTTTCATAAAACCAGCTCTCACTGTTGTTTATTGGTTGAATAGTTTTCTTAATTTTAATTTTATTAATTTCTCCTTTGATTATCAGAATTTCTAATTTGATATTTAATTGGGGTTTTTAAATTTGTACTTTTTCTAGCTTTTTTAGTTGCAATGCCCAAGTCATTGATCTTCTCTTTCTCTATTTTATTCATGTAAGCATTTAGAGATGTAAAACTTCCCCAAAGAATGCTTTCACTACATCATGTAAGTTTTGGTATGTTGTCTCATTATTGTCATTCTCTTGGATGAAGTTATTGATTGTTTCTATGATTTGTTGTTTGACCTACTCATTTTTTTTTTGGAGGGGGGCAATTGGAGTTAAGTAATTTGCCCAAGGTCACATGGCTAGCAAGTGTGAAGCTGCTGAGGCCAGATTTGAACTCAGGTCCTCCTGGTTCCAGGGCAGATGCTCTATTCACTGTATGACCTAGCTCTCCCTGACCCACTTCAATTTCATTGGGTAGTTGATTTTTGGTTGTAATCCATGCTTTTTTGCCTTATGGAATATCACATTCCATGCCCTGTGATCTTTTAATGTAGAAGCTGCAAGGTCCTGCATAATCTTGGACTGTTACATGATATTTAACTTGTTTCTTTCTGGCTGTTTGCAGTATTTTCTCTTTGACCTGATAATTTTGGTTTTTGGCTACAGTATTCCTTGGCGTTTTCAATTTGAGATCTCTTTCAGGAGGTGATCAGATTCTTTTGATGACTATTTTACCCTCTGGTTCTAGGACCTTATGGCAGTTTTCCTTGATGATTTCCTGAAAGATGCTGTCCAGGCTCCTTTTCTAAATCATGACTTTCAGGTAGACCAATAATTTTTAATTTCTTTCTCCTGGATCTGTTTCCCAGGTCAATTGTTTTACCAATGAGGTATTTTGTATTTACTTCTATTTTTCATTCTTTTATTTTTGTTAGACTGATTCTTGATATCTCATAGAACCCTTAGCTTCTACTTGCCCAATTCTAATTTTTAACAGATTGTTTTCTTCTGTTAGATTTTATACCTCCTTTTCAATTTGGTCCATTTTACTTTGTAAGGAATTCTCTTCTTCAGTGAGTTTTTGTGTCACCTTTTTCATTTGGCCAATTCTACTTTATCAGGGCTTGTTTTCTACAGTCAATTTTTGTCTTTCCTTTTTCCAAGCTATTGACTCTCTCTTGCATACCTCTTATGGCTTTTCCCAATATTACTTCTACCTCTCTTATTTGACTTTAAAAAAGCCTTCTTGAGCTCTTACAAGAAGGCTTTTTGGACTTGAGATCAGTTCATATTCCCCTTTGAGGTTTTGGATGTGTGTATGTTGACAACGTTGTCCTTTTCTGAATTTGTATTTTGATCTTCCCTGTCCCCATAATAAGACTCTATGGTCATTTCCTGTTTCTGCTTTTTGCTCATGGTGTTTGCCTATTTACTGGTTTTTAAAGTTGAACTCTCCTGCTGGAACACAGTGGGCACTGACCCACACTTCTTATGTTGGAAGCTGGGATCTGGTCACTGGCTTTGTGTGACTGGTTGCTGGAGGCCATTGGGGTCTAACATCTTAACCTAGTGCTGGGCTGGTGTCATCAACATTGAAACTCTCAGATTGGGGGTGGGGAGTCTTGTCCTTGGAGAATACCTGCTCACCTAGGCTTCTTTAAAGCACTGGAAGGTCTTGCTGCTGGAGCATGCCTGCCAGCCTGGAGCTTTGCCTTCTAGAATTGTACTTCCTGGAGTTGTGCTGAAGCACCAGGAGATTTGGCTAAAATATAATTTATAGAACATTTTTAAATTAATTTTTTCCTTCCTGCTCATTTCTTTAACCATGTAAACTAAGAAGTATCATGTAATTACTTAAGGAACTTTATTCAGAATTATTTGTAATTAGCATCTTAGTTGATTATAAAGAGATGATTATGAAGTGATTAAAAACCTTCAGAAATATGAAGCATTTTCTTTGAAATCTTATTTACATTCTTTTGCACATAATACAAAACTAAATTTCAGCCTTGTTTTATATGTGAATTGTTCCAAGTTCTGAATTATATCTAAATTAACTAAATTCTGTTGCATATATAGTTGAATCTTGATTATTTGCAGATAATAACAACTCTCATTTGTACTGTCCTTTAAGGTTTGCAGTGTGCCTCCCTAGCATCTATCCTGTGAAATGGATTGTGCAAGTATTAAGATCAGCATTTTACAGATAAGGAAACTGGGACTCTTGAGAAGGTAAGTGATTTGCTTGTTGTCAGCAGCTTGTGTCTATATAGGCAAAATAGTCTTTTTCATTAGACTATTCATTAGTCTATTCATTACCCCATTATATATATTTTTTTAAAAAACCACACATTCATTCACTAACAATAAAAAAAGAAAAGAATAGCATAGATAATCCCAATCATATATTTACTAAAAAATATTACAGGAAAGAACACTAGAAATTATCTAGTCTAATCATCTTATTTTACAGATGAAGAAACTGAGGTCTTCATAAATTAAGTGACTGGTCCAGCAAGTTAAATGTAGAGCTGTGTTTACAGCTCAATTACTCTGACTCACAATCCATCATTTATTTTACACAGCACCATAAAGAGGCCTATTCACTGAATAGGAATTACCTCACTCAAAGTGAGAACCTAAAAAGGCCTTAGTCTAAAAGGGCCAGGGTCTCCCATTGCATCCTGGGCCATTTCCAGTCTTCCTGATCAATATCTGGCCACTGGACCCAGATGTCTCTGGAGGAGAAAGTGAGATTGTTGACCTTGCACAGCCCTCCCTCACTTAAATCAAAGTCAACTGCAAGTCATGGCATCATTTCTCTGATGCCGTGGTCCTCTTTGTTTTGTTTTGCTTTTTTGCTTTTTGGAGGGCAATTGGGGTTAAATGACTTGCCCAAAGTCACACAGCTAGTAAGTGTGTCAAGTGTCTGAGGCTGGATTTGAACTCAGGTCCTCCTGACTCTAGGGCCAGTGCTCTATTCACTGTGTCACCTACCTGCCCCACCCGCCCATGGTCCTCTTTAAAAATGAAGGACAAACACAACCTATGAGTAGTCCGAGCTATCTGAATGGGGATCCAGCCAGTTGGGTAACTCAGCTCATCTTCTCCCTCACCCTCTCCCTCTTCTTCTCCCTCTCTCTCTACTTCTTTTCTCCAAAGGAAGGTAAATTTTGATGGCCAGAAGCTTCCCAGTTAACTTGGGGTTTGTTGGCTAGATTTATTTTATTCCTTCCTTCCTTCCTTCCTTCCTTCCTTCCTTCCTTCTTTCTTTCTTTCTTTCTTTCTTTCTTTCTTTCTTTCTTTCTTTCTTTCTTTCTTTCTTTCTTTCTTTCTTTTCTTTCTTTCTCTCTCTCTCTCTCTCTCTCTCTCTCTCTCTCTCTCTCTCTCTCT